>NC_040894.2:2895285-3105285 GCF_900634795.4 Betta splendens | reverse complement strand
TCCCTCGAACTCGGGAGCAAAGAGTCAATAATTACATTTTTATTCCATGAAAGCAGTTTATTATAATTTAATATCATGTCACATTCATGATTTTCTGTCTTTTAATATTATTTCGCTGCTGTTTGTGAAATTAAATTCAAATCAGTCTCATGTAAGTGCTTAAAATGCAATACGCACATTTCCATTTAAATCACCTCTGTGTTGTGTAGCACCGTGGGTGAAGAAGGAGATTTAGGCTTGGGTTGAGGTTGGGTTTACTTCAGGCGTTAAGCAAATTACAGTCTGTGGCATCAGATTGCTTGTCTTTAACCACTCTGTGTAATAATGATCACAGCCCTGCTAATCGTCCACCGATGTCCGTATCGAACCTGCAACCGCGTTCTTTACCGTGTTCCTCAGTTCACAACTGTATGTCATTCTTGTTGTTGTACTGAGAACATAAAACCATTGTCTTATTGGTGGGAACGTGTTTATTCAGCATAAACATCCTCCCCCAACTATTTAAAAAATCAATTGAACAGCATCTCTAAGTTGCTTGTCACCATGGCAACCCATTGGCAACACTGATACCTCCCTGCTTGATAGAAGGAAGTTGTGTGGTAGAGAGCGGCCGGTGTGTAGGAGACGGAGGAGGCACCAAGCGTCACAGTGAAAGTGTAGAGAAACCTCCTCGTTCCTCCTGCGAGGCTTTGAGCAGCGAGAGGACAGCGTGTTCGTTAGGCCCACTTCATAATTACACTTTGGGCTCCACCGTCATTTTTCATCCCCGCGTGAAGCGAAATAAAAAAGCGTTACAGCGACGTGCCTGCAAGGTGCTCATTAAGGGAGTCACACACACACACACACACACACACAGGAGCTTTTCTGCTTTATTTACTTTTCTGCTTTATTTACTCCAACAGGTCAAATAATTGTTCATCATCCCATTTTAAATGAGGACCGACTTTCTGAAAGCTGAAGTGCAGAATATATATTTGTTACTATATGAATATAGTAACAATCATTAATCACAGAATATTGATGTATAAAATAACAGTACTGTAACTGTAACTGTCTTTTCTTATCTCACCACCAGAGTTCTCCACCACCTTTTGTCCTTGTGGTCAAACACTTCGAGCAGCTTCGAGCCATCTTTCATGTACAGTACGTCTTCACTGACGCAGGCCTTTTAAAAACGCTCCAAGCTCAAGCTGATATTATTTAGCTTTAATCACTTGCAGAATTTCCTCTGACTTTTCAAAGCTCCTCCAGAGCCGCAGGAGACATTATGCAACAGATTGTGTAATTCTCCCTTTGACTAATTTACCCACTGATGTACCTTCGCAACTCCGTTGCTCCTTTCTCCCATCAATATCCTCTATAACGTCCTGAAAAACAGCACATCTAAATGAATGTGTGTGTTGTGCGTGACTATAAAGACCAGTGGGAGACCATGACCCATTGTCGGACACTGTAGAGTAACGTCAACGCTGTTTAATGGCTTAGAACCGAATGAAACATTTAACCATCAAAGTGATGTAAAGGAGAATAAATATCAAATACTGAACCAGTATAGTGGAGGAGGACAGGGAGGAGCTGGTATGGTGTAAGCAACCATTACATGGCACCCTGACCCGTCACCACCGCTCTGGAGCCTAGAGCGAGTGAGACAAGTAGAGAGATTCAAAAACACCATGAAGGTTTGAACAAACAATATGGCCAACCTCATCTAAATGCTCTACAAAGGACTGCAGAACCTATGGACAGATCGGACATCAGTAGTGGTGATGTACTGTAAAGGCCTTTTTCATTGGATGTGCACTCATCGGTGAACATGCTACAACAGCTGGACAGAAAGGGTCAAATAGAGCTTGAATGTGGTTCCATGTCACCAGGTTCTTAGGGAAACTTCTCGAGGAGCTTAGAGCAGGTTTCCAAAGATTCACCCGAGTCCCCATAGCGACACTGCTTGATCTTTCAGAGTGGCTGGAGTATGAAATGCAAGTCTATGAGGATGTTGTTACAGTGACCACCCATGCTCAGAGGGGAACAATAAGGGGAGGATCATTACCTGAATGGCTGTTCAGCTTCAAGCAGCTCACTAGAGATCAGAAGGAGAAGTTTGATAAGCACCACTGTGGACGAGGACACCAGGCAGCAGGATGCACGACGGAAGCCCCCTGCAAAACCTGCAGAGACTACTGTAGCCCTCCTGTTAAGTCATGTTTAATGAAAACTATGGGTGAAACACTATACACAGATCCACCATCCAAGTTCTGCCTAAAAGTTCTTTTGAAGAACGGTGACAGAAGCTTGGAGACTTATGCTGTTCTGCACTCGGCTGCCAAGAAGCTGGGACTGACAGGTGAGCCAGAAAGCGTACCTGTGCCCTGTGAATATGAGCAGCTGCATGGGGCATCATTAGCATTCACCATCCTCTGCATCCCAGTCCTCTAAAACAGTCAAGACCCACCAGAGCACCAAGTGTGTCCTTGAGTAACACACTTCGCACTATCTCCCTGGATGCCCTGCATGGCAGCCCACCGCTCCCCCAGAGGATGGGTTTAATGCAGAAGACCAATTTTGTTGTTGCATTGTATGTAAAAATGACCAATAAAGTAAAACAAAATGCTGAGTGTGGCTGAACATACTCATCCAATTGTTGCTTTACAGCAGGAGTACCATCACCTAAGTGATCTACCCCTCCAGGAAATCACTCTAGCTCACCCTCTTCCTCTCATCGGGTCAGATTACCCTCACCTGATAACTCCCATTGAGCCGGGTTGCCTCGATCCTCCAGGAGGGCCTGCTTGTGGAAGCTGGACATACTGCCATACAGGAGCACAAAGGTGGTCACAAGGTCCCGACAGGATGAAGAAGCTGTGAAGCTCCTGGAGTCCAAAGCAGTTAGGGTGGAAGTTAATGGAGTACATTGAGAGGCTACCACCATGCTCTGGGTTAAGTCCATGGGTCTGTTGCACGCTCCTGAAGAGGCAACATTGCCACAAAGGAGAAGCATTGAGAGGCGACTAGATAAAGATCCAAAGTGAGCAGCAGCATATCAGACTGAGCTCACCAAGCTCCAGCAATCTGGCTATGTGGTGCAACTGAGACCAGAATAAGTGAAGAATACTGCAGAAGCATGGTGCGTACCACACCACATTGTGATGAGTGCATGAGTGGTCTTCAACATTCCAGTACAGTGGCAATAATCTGAACAAGCTCCTTCTACCAGGTCCAACCCTGGGTCCATCCCTGTTAGCAGTCTTAGTCAGTTTCAGAGAACGCAGAGTGGCCATAAGCAGCGCTGTATGTGGAATGTTTCACCAGGTGTTGCTTTTCCCAGAAAACAGAGCTCTGTTCAGATTCCTCTGGTGAGATCTGAGGAAAGATGTTCCACCCTCTGTACGAGTGGAGGGTTTTTCCATCTGGGACCACATGTAGCCAATGCTGTGCCGCCAACGACATGTCACCACATGACCACAGTACCTGACCCCGTGTGTGAGTGCGTGGAGGAGTCAATCTACCTGGACAACGTTTTTACAGCTTTACCACAGAAGAAGAAGCAAAGGAACTGGTAGGGAGATTAAGAGACCTTCTGGCTACTGGAGGTTTTGCCCTGTGTCAATGCGCCAGCGACATTTCTTCCACCATCAACCGCCTCCTCTCTGATGTCATATCAAACAGACACTGATCCAAATCAACCTAAGTCTACATCGGGTTTACAGTGGCATTGCCAAACTGACACGTTGCATACAAACCTCAACCAGCAGGTGTCACCATTACCACTGTGTGTAACATTTACAGGACATTGGCCAGCCAATACGACCCTTTAGAGTTCATTGTTCCATACATAACCAGAGCCAAAGTAATAGTGAGCACATTGGGAGCAATAGCAGAGAATGGGATGATGCACAGATTCCTACTGATTTGCTGCATGCATGGGAGAGTGAGCTCCAGAATATCCAAAACATCTCACTTCCTAGATGTCACCAGCAGACACTCGGCCACAGTCTCCCTCTGTGACCACAGAGGAGGAAGTGAATGAGTTGAGAAACGGTGCATTCTGTGGATTATCGGTCAGGGGTGAGGACCACAATCTGGAGGGTTACGGTTTTATGCTTCTAGAGACAAGTGGTTCAAACTGTGGCTCATGCCTCTGGACCCTCATCCATCTTACAAGCACAGGCACAACTTCTGGACACAACCAGATCAGTGAAGGTTCTGGTGATCAAATACAGTTTTTCAATTCAAATTAATTTTATTTATATAGCGCCAAATCACAACAAAGTTATCTAAAGGCACTGTACAAGTTAAGTATATAGACCTTACACAACTTAACCCAACAAAGCCCACATACAGATAACTTTATTAGTAATTAATTACAATTTGACAGCGGACAACAGTGGAGAGGGAAAAAAACACATTTGACCAATAAGTGGTCCAAAGAGGACAGACACAGACTGCAGTGTGTGTCCAATCAGCATTGGGACTGAGCTTCCTTCAGGTCATTGAGCATCTGTACTGGGCCAGAATCAGGAAATGGGCTGTCAGCATCACTGCTCACCCCACACACGCCGCACATAAACTGTTTAAACTCCTCCCATCTAGCAGGCGTCACAGAGCAATGGCCACCAGAACCACCAGAACCACCAGACACAGTCAACTTCTTCCCTCAGGCTGTGTCTGAGCTGAACTCTCCAATCACACAGAGAAATGACTAATGAAACACGTGTGCTGCAATTCTTTATTTATCCTATTTTATCTTATTTTATCTAACAATTAATGTTCGGCATGAGGGTATTATAAGACAGAGTCAGACCGGATACAATTCCTTGTTTGTCAAACTTGGTGAATAAAAATAATTGTAATTCGGAAAGATGGAGTCAAGTTTAACCTGCTGCATCTTAAATGACTTGAGTCTATTTGAGTTTACAGATCTCAGCTGTGGCATCATCACCATAAACATACAGTCCAGCATAGAGAGGCTGAGTGAATGTGGTCTGGACTCTGTGGAGGAGAGTCATGGTTTCAGAGACACTGTAGAAGGACAGAAGACCTGCTCTGTGATCCAGGTACACTCCTATTCTGGAGGATGGAGGACCTGAGACAGGAGTGATGATGTCGTTGTAACAATATTCATAACTGGTATTGTTACATATTAATGCCCAAGATTTATCATTATATCCAAATCCACATTCAGCCCCACATCCTGCTCTTCTGATGTTCTTGTATGCGACTGCTATAATAACTGTTTCTTTCCCTCTCCACTCCACCTCAAAGTAACAACGTTCAGTCAAACTCTCTTTGCTCAAAACCTGAGGCCAATTAGTGAATCTGTCTGGATGATCAGAATAATACTGTGATTTACTCAATAACGTAACTTTTCTGTTCCCCTCAGATAATAACAACTTTGTATGTAATGTGTTTGGATCCAGTTTGATTGCAGAGGAATATTTCAAGAATCCACTTCTGCTCTTGGGTTCTGGTTCTGACAGTAAAACCTCCACTTCAGTCACTGTCTGTAAGATGTTTGTCCTTGTCGTCCTCAGAACCTCCTGTATTTGGTCTCTGAGCTCTGACACAGCTGCTGTCACGTCCTCAAAGTATCTCAGAGGACGGGTGTTGGTTCTGGATGAGTGTGTGGATCCACTCAGTGCTGGCAGTGACGGGTAGATGTGTAGAAACTGGATGTGATCCTCTGTGTGTGAGAGCTGCTCCAGCTCAGCGTCTCTCCTCTTCAGCTCAGTGATCTCCTGCTCCAGCTTCTCCTGAACCTCTTTGACTCGACCCACTTCAGTTTCCTGCTGGGATCTGATCTGCTGCTTCACCTCAGACCTTCTTTTCTCCATCAGACGGATGAGCTCAGTGAAGATCTTCTCACTGTTCTCCACTGTTTGATCAGCAGAGCGACTGATGGCCTCCACCTCCTGTTGAAGCACCTTCACCTCTTTGTCTCTGTCCTGGATTCTCTGCTGGATTTCCTGTCGACTCCCTTCGAGCTCTCTCTGCCTCTCAGTCCTCTCTGCTACAGCTGAGACTGTGTCGTGGCCTCTATGTTCATCCACAGAGCAGAGATAACAGATACACTGTTGATCAGTACGACAGAAAAGCTCCTTCACTCTGTGGTGACGAGAGCAGATGTTCTCCTGCAGCTTCTGGGAGGGCTCCACCAACTTGTGTTGCTCAAAGGCAGAGGAATTATAATGAGGCTGGACGTGAGTCTCACAGTAAGAGACCAGACACATCAGACAGGACTTGGCAGCTTTCAGTTTCCTCCCAGTGCAGAAATCACAGGCCACATCTTCAGGTCCAGCATAGCAGTGATCAGCAGCAGCAGCTTGGAGTCCAGTCTTCTTCAGCTGCTCCACCAACTCTGCTAACATGGTGTTTTTCACCAGGACAGGCCTCGGTGTGAAGGTCTGTCTGCACTGAGGGCAGCTGTAGAGTCTCTTACCGTCTTCTTCATCCCAGAATCTTGTAATACAGTTCATGCAGTAGCTGTGTCCACAGGGAATAGTCACCGGAACCTTCAGTAGATCCAGACAGATGGAACAAGAGAAGGTTTCCCAGTTTAACTGAACTCCTGTCTGAGCCATTTTACTCTCTCGCAGCGACTGAGTCTAAGTTTCACTTTCACTTCCTTAAAACTGAAAGCAGTTGAGCTGAGCTGCTATAAAACCTGTTTGTGCAGTGGGCGGAGGCCAAGGTTCATTCTAGGCTAAACACTTGCCCAATCGCCCTCCCCGTTTGTCTGCACACAGCAAATCTATGCAGTGCATGCAATAACATCCATGGTAAACTGTAAATAACATAAACACATCAGTTGATTTTTTACCTTTTTTCAATTAACCTTAGTGACCTACACGTGACAACAAGCGGAAACTACAGTAAAACAGTGACTAACACTGTCCAGACAATGTTATTATATAGTTCATATGTACTTACTTACGCAACCAATCAATGTCATTAATGGCGTTCTATGCATATGTGCAGCTGTTCTACAGATGATATTTTATAGCATTTATTGGAGGAAAAAGCACTTTAGTCAAATCAGTTTCTTACAATCAGATAATGGATAGGAGCAAAGACACCATGAGAACCAAGGAACCTCGGGCCTGGACCGATTGAGGTTCCTTATTTGTAATTTGTAAGTGAGCATTAATGTGCTTTCCCCCCAATATGAGTAGACGTACAAGCAATGTGTTTAATATTTTAGGTTTTAAAATTTTCATACACATAATTTACTTTAATGTTTATTAAATCTCATAGAATATTAAATGTAAATTAGTAATGGCTCCTATTTTCTCTTTCTGCCTCCATCTATGTCCATGTCATAGGAAGCAGATGTCTGAAACTCTTTTGTAAATTGTTGTAGTTTTTCTTTTTTGTACTACAGTTTTGAAAAATCCACTTGTGTTCTGTGGTGGAAATTTCCCATAAAGAGGCAGATGAGAGAGTTGTCTTTTGTGTAATTTATTATAAAAATAAAGAAAAAATAAAAATAATGGGGAAAGCAAATAAAAAGCATGGATGTTGATCGTGCACATCAACAAACCAAAAACCAGCTGGGGAGATCAGTGCACACACCATGAAGGTGTGATGCAAAGAGCCCACGATCCTCAAGCTGCTTCTGCCTTTTAGTTTCTCTGTCCGACTAGGGTGGAATGTCTTTCTAACCCAATCAAATTACATGCACCATCTCCTCCCTGTCGCAGTATGTGTGAAGATATTTACATTCTCACACCTGCATCGCTGACGTCCAACTATCTGTGAGAAAGGAGCACCAAGTCTCAACAGACAGAGACACAACTCCCCGACCTTGGGTTTGGGAGCTAGAGTTGAGAGTCTATCAGGCAGAGACAACCATTGAACAATCTGGGTGAAATGTCAAATGCATACAGTAAGACAAAACATAAGATATTAATTGCAGAACATAAGTCATAAATCATATAATAACTGCATAGAAATAAGGAAGAAACAATTTTTCCCATAACAGTTCCACCTTGATTTCTACTTTAGTTTGAATTTGAATCAGAGCTTATTGCAAAAAAAACAACAAACAAAAAAACAAACAAGAAATACAAAGAAAAAAATGATTAAGCAAGGTAATTATTTGCCAAAATAAAAACCTCACTTTAACCACTCACACACACAGATGCACTCCGTGCGCCTCTCTTCTTCTTCTTGTTTTTCTATTGGTGGTTGACAAAATGGTAGTGCATTACCACCTTCTGTGTTGGAGTATGCACTGTTTGTTAAAAAAGAATGAAAGAAAGCATTATATTCCACTCTCTAACCCTGTCTCCACTACAAACTTAAACATCGCTCTGTGTCCTATTTCCCTTCATCCAGCCCCTTTTCCTCTTGCTGCTTCCTTTCCCCATTTTGAAGCTCTTCCTGTGCTCTCCACATTACTCCTCTCTGCTTCTCTCACCACCTCTGCATACGACATACTCTTCTCTCTCCTAACCTGTTGCACCCTGACTTCCTTCTTTAAAACCTCACAACCCCAGAACGCTACACTGTGCTACCCTCCACAGTTGCAGCACCTCGGCTCCACCCCCTCATCACATTTCCAATAGTAATGTTCACCTCCACACCTCACCGGATTTGAAACAAACTCTCTCACCAAATACTTAACAAACCCAATGAACACTTCTTGAGGCAGTTCCACACCATTAAACTCCACTATACTGTACTTCAGTCCCTCAGAGTGAACCTACCTTCAGGCAAACCCATTTACTTCATGGGGAATTCCAACCCCACCTCTCCAAACACACCGCTGCTGAAAGGTACTTTTATAACTAAACACACTAAAGCAGATAACATGTTTTGTCAAGTTATATTTGACTTTCTCAACCATACTGATCACTTTACGACATAGAGTAAAAGGATGCGCAGGTACATCGGTCGGTTTTCTAGTCAAAGGGAGAATTACACCATCTGCTGCATAATGTCTCCTGTGGCCCAGGAGGAGCTTTGTTGTGTGTGACTGCGAAGACCAGCAGAGACCATGACCCACTATAGGAGACTGTCCCGTACGTTCTACAGGGACAGAGTAACGCAGAGTAAACGTCCCCACAAACCACTAAATAACGTCAACGCTGTTTATTGGCTCAGAACCAAATGAAACATTTAAAAGGCTTCACCATCAAAGTGATGTAAAGGAGAATAAATATTAATGACTGAACCAATGCTTGGTTCAAAGGGTTGGAAGCAGAGTAAGTAAAAAGAGACCAAGGGTCTCTGATGATAGAAGACGGCTGTCACAATCTGAGGTTTTGTTTCTTGTTGTGTCCCGTTTTAGCACAGTAGTTCCTGTTTTATTTTGGTAATCTCCCGGTCTCTGTTTTTGGTTCTAGCTTCACCTTCCGGTTTACGTTACATCACAGCTGTTCCTGCTTCACCCGGTCATTGTACACACCTGCAGTTCATCAGTCATCACTCACTTTGTATTTAAGCACCACCTCTAAGCCCAGCACCTTGCCAGATTGTTTGTTCACTCACCCGTTCAGCTTTCCAGCATTCTTATCGTTACCTTGCCGTGCTTTTGATCCTGTTTTGTTCCTGACCACGTCTCCAGCCCAGCCTGTGATTATCCTGTCTGCCTGTGTGAGTCTGACCACTGCCTGTTTTTGACATCCGCTTGCCTTATCCTCGTCTGTGCTGCTACCGATGACCTACCTGTGTACCGACCCTTGCCTGCCTGACCACGAGCTCGAATAAACCCTGTTGTTCACTGAGCCTTGTCTCCGCTGTGCGTGTGGGTCCGCTACCTAGAGCGCCGTGACAGTACAATCTGGCCACACTCGGACCCAGCCGGCGTCTTGCATCTGGTTAAGGTCTGCAAGGGATTTTGTTATTGTGCTCTTGGACAACGCAGAGTCGCGATGGTGTTTTCCTGCTCGAGGCTGCCGGAGGACCTCCGCTGGTGCTTCGGGGAGCTCGCGAGGAATTACGCGGAAGCCCCCAGTCTGAAGGCGCGGCTCCGCGTTATAAAACAGGCGATCGCTATCCTGGAGGAGGAGTTCTGGTGGCTTGACTACCCGGAAGTACAGACGCTTTTTGAGAGGCTCCAGGCAGTGCGGCGGGATTTGGCACGCGCTCTGCGCGCGGCGCCCGCCAGCGTCTCATCAGCTGTTCCTGCTGCCCCGGAAAGAGATCCTGTCGCTGCTCAGTCGAGCCAAGCTCACGTTCCTGTCGCTGCTCAGTCGAGCCAAGCTCACGTTCCTGTCGCTGCTCAGTCGAGCCAAGCTCACGTTCCTGTCGCTGCTCAGTCGAGCCAAGCTCACGTTCCTGTCGCTGCTCAGTCGAGTCAAGCTCATTCCCCTGTTGCCACTCAGGCAGATCCAGCTCCCGTTCCAGACACCAGTTCATCGGCCCAAGTCCATGCCCACGCTACCGCCATAGTTCCCCAGTCCAGTTCAGTCCGTACCGTGGCCCCGGCTCCTGCTTCAGCCCTGGCGGTTGAGGAGGTGAAGCCCACAGCTAGTCGTCGGAGGTCCAGACGGCGTCGACGACAGCCGGATTCCCCTGTCCAGGCTCCAGAGGACTCGGCCACAGAAATCAAGCGGCCCTCGCCGCCAGCAGAGGGCACTCTCGCTCCATCATACGACATGCCCATCTCCATCGCAGGCATCCCGGACAGCATCTTCCTGCGGATCCGTGCCCAATGCGCCCCTCCGGTCCTGTTCCTGTTTGCACACTGGCTGAACTCCGCTGAGGCAGAGACCGACCCGGTAATCAAGGAGCGTCACTTCCGTGAAGCCGCCCTGCTCATCGCTCGGAAGCCCACGCTGCGCGAGGCCCTGGGTTTCATTGAACCCCCGTCAGAGCCTGCACCCGTTCCTGCATCAGAGCCTGCACCCGTTCCTGCATCAGAGCCTGCACCCGTTCCTGCATCAGAGCCTGCACCCGTTCCTGCATCAGAGCCTGCACCCGTTCCTGCATCAGAGCCTGCACCCGTTCCTGCATCACTGGCCCCAGCGTCTCTGGCTGCAGCGTCTCCTGCGTCTCTGGCTGCAGCAACTCCTGCCCAAGCCTCAGCTCAGCCTGCTCAAGCTCAAGCCTCAGCTCAGCCTGCTCAAGCTCAAGCCTCAGCTCAGCCCGCAGCAGCTCAAGCCTCAGCTCAGCCCGCAGCAGCTCAAGCCTCAGCTCAGCCCGCAGCAGCTCAAGCCTCAGCTCAGCCCGCTCAAGCTCAAGCCTCAGCTCAGCCACGTCAAGCTCAAGCCTCAGCTCAGCCACGTCAAGCTCAAGCCTCAGCTCAGCCACGTCAAGCTCAAGCCTCAGCTCAGCCACGTCTAGCTCAAGCCTCAGCTCAGCCACGTCTAGCTCAAGCCTCAGCTCAGCCACGTCTAGCTCAAGCCTCAGCTCAGCCTGCAGCAGCTCAAGCCTCAGCTCAGCCCGCAGCAGCTCAGGCCTCAGCTCAGTCACGTCAGGCTCAAGCCTCAGCTCAGTCACGTCAGGCTCAGGCCTCAGCTCAGTCACGTCAGGCTCAGGCCTCAGCTCAGTCACGTCAAGTTCAAGCCCCGGCTCCGCCACGCCAAGCTCAAGCTCCATCTTTACGCCAGCTAGCGGACACCCCTAGCCAGTCACACCAGGCCTCAGTTCCTGTTCCTGTCGGCCATATTGAGGCCGTTCCTTTTCCTGTCGGCCATATTGAGGCCGCTCCTGTTCCTGTCGGCCATATTGAGGCCGCTCCTGTTCCTGTCGGCCATATTGAGGCCACTCCTGTTCCTGTCGGCCATATTGAGGCCACTCCTGTTCCTGTTCCTGTCGGCCATATTGAGGCCGCTCCTGTTCCTGTTCCTGTTCCTGTCGGCTCCTCAGAGGAGGACGCCGTTCTAGTTCCTGTCGGCCAAGTAGAGGCCGTTCTAGTCCCAGTTCCTTTCGGCTCCTCTGAGGAGGACGCCGTTCTAGTTCTTGTCGGCCAAGTAGAGGCCGTTCTAGTCCCAGTTCCTGTCGGCTCCTCTGAGGAGGATGCCGTTCTAGTTCTTGTCGGCTCCTCGGAGGAGGACGCCGTTCTAGTTCCTGCCACTGTCGACCCCTCGGAGGCCGCAGCTCCCGACGATCCCCAGGAGGGAACTGCTCCTGCCGCAGCGTCTGTTGCAGCCCCTGCCGGCCTCCCGGAGGAGGTCGGTCCAGCTCTGTTTCCTGCCGACCTCCCGGAGGAGGTCGGTCCAGCTCTGTTTCCTGCCGACCTCCCGGAGGAGGTCGGTCCAGCTCTGTTTCCTGCCGACCCCCCGGAGGAGGTCGGTCCTGCTCTGTTTCCTGCCGACCTCCCGGAAGAGGTCGGTCCAGCTCGGTCTCCTGCCGCCCTCCCGGAGGAGGTGATCGGCCCGCGCCTGGTCCCTGTGTTTTTTGGTCCAATGTGTGCAGGTGCAGCTCCTGGTGGTCCAGCGCCGGCCGCGTTTGCAGCGATCCCGGTTGATCTGGCACAGATCGCATCTGCCTCAGCCCCTGGTGGTCCGGTCCCGGACTCGCACGTCTCAGCTCCTGGTGGTCCGGTCCCGGACACATTCGTCTCTGCTCCTGGTGGTCCGGTCCCGGACACGCTCGTCTCTGCTCCTGGTGGTCCGGTCCCGGACACGCTCGTCTCAGCTCCTGGGGGTCCGGTCCCGGACACGTTTGTCTCTGCTCCTGGTGGTCCGGTGCCGGCCACGTCTGTCTCCGCTCCTGGAGGCCCGGGGCCGGCTACGTCTGAATCGGTTCCTGGTGGCCCGGCTCCGGCCACGTCTCCACGTCTGTTCCCGGCTTCGTCTCCACGTCTGTTTTCGCCCCTGGTTCCTGCCTCGTCTCCACGTCTGTCTTCGCCCCTGGTTCCTGCCTCGTCTCCACGTCTGTCTTCGCCTCTGGTTCCTGCCTCGTCTCCACGTCTGTCTTCGCCTCTGGTTCCTGCCTCGTCTCCACGTCTGTCTTCGCCTCTGGTTCCTGCCTTGTCTTTGTCTCGGCTGCCGGACTGGTGGTCTCGCCCTCGGCGCCTCCTGCTGCCTGGATGGCGCTGCCTCCTGCGGCGTCGTCCGCCTCGACCCCTCAATCTTCAGGATCGGCGTCCGCCTGGAGGACATCGCCGTTCGGGGTGGTCCCCGTGGACGCTGGCCCAGCTCAAGGTCACTAGGCGTGCCACCCTGCCTCAGCGGCGGCTGAGCAGGATCTTGCCTCGTCTCCACCCGCCGTGAGGGGATTCCTGGACTCTGAGTTTTCCTGGTCATGGACTTTGTTCTGGTCTCATGGACATTCATGTTGTCTTCTTGATTATGGGACTCGTTCTTGTTTTGTTTTTCGGGGGGGTCCTCTGGTCTGTCGTGTTCGGGCGTGTGTTTTGTTGTGTTGGGGGTTTCTGTTTTTGCCCTCCCCCAGTGCCGCCCTCCGCCCGCCCTGTCGTTGTTCCGTGCGGGTTGTTTTTTGTTCTGGCCCTCCGCCGGTCCTCCCTCCGCCCGCCCTGCTCGGGGGTTTTTTGCCTTTGGTCGTCTGGAATCCGCCCTTGGGAGGGGGGTACTGTCACAATCTGAGGTTTTGTTTCTTGTTGTGTCCCGTTTTAGCACAGTAGTTCCTGTTTTATTTTGGTAATCTCCCGGTCTCTGTTTTTGGTTCTAGCTTCACCTTCCGGTTTACGTTACATCACAGCTGTTCCTGCTTCACCCGGTCATTGTACACACCTGCAGTTCATCAGTCATCACTCACTTTGTATTTAAGCACCACCTCTAAGCCCAGCACCTTGCCAGATTGTTTGTTCACTCACCCGTTCAGCTTTCCAGCATTCTTATCGTTACCTTGCCGTGCTTTTGATCCTGTTTTGTTCCTGACCACGTCTCCAGCCCAGCCTGTGATTATCCTGTCTGCCTGTGTGAGTCTGACCATTGCCTGTCTTTGACATCCGCTTGCCTTATCCTCGTCTGTGCTGCTACCGATGACCTACCTGTGTACCGACCCTTGCCTGCCTGACCACGAGCTCGAATAAACCCTGTTGTTCACTGAGCCTTGTCTCCGCTGTGCGTGTGGGTCCGCTACCTAGAGCGCCGTGACAACGGCACAGGCTCCGTTGCCCCTGAGCAAACAGTGAGTGGTTTGTCTGCTGGGGAGTCACTACTGGAGGAGGACAGGGAGGAGCTTGTGTGGTGTAAGCAACCATTACATGGCACCCTGACCCGTCACCACCGCTGTGGAGCACTGCCTGCAGCGTGAAGCAGAAAACCCCACTGCAGTGTTTCATCTACATTAGCTGCCGTCACTCTCAGCCCTGCGGGGCTCCAGATGTGGCCGACTCCTTCTTCACCTGGGCAAAACCAGGCCCGATGGGGCCTGACGGCTCGGGCTCGTCACAGTGGGTGACAGGCGTGGGGGTGGAGGACCTGATCCAATGAGGGGAAAACACAACTGTTATTTTAATCATTACTATTTAGCAGAACTTTTTGGAAGGCAGTGCAGAAGGTCTGCTTGTCCATTCATTCATAAAGGACATGGATGTAATTGAACTAAATTGAGGTCAGTAAAGTGACTCTATTTGTTGCAGTAATATCTGGATGTGTTAGCAGGTGGACTGACCTGAATCACCATACAGAAACCGCGGTGCCTCGTTAGTTAGCTTCAAATTGAGCGATGAAGTTCTGTGTTTAGGTTGGAGCCGAGGAAAAACAAGAACGACATCATTGTGACCTCCCAGTACGTGTCCGAAGCATGTGATTGGATTCTAACTTCCAGAGTACTCAAGGCATCAGGGCATCGTGAGTTAAAGATGCACATGAACCCACTGGCTCCACTCTGCTGACTTCCTGTGTGAGGGGAACTGGAGGGTTACGGTTCTATGCTTCTAGAGACAAGTGGTTCAAACTGTGGCTCATGCCTCTGGACCCTCATCCATCTTACAAGCACAGGCACAACTTCTGGACACAACCAGATCAGTGAAGGTTTTAGTGATCAAATACAGTTTTTCAATGCACCTAAATTTTATTTATATAGCGCCAAATCTCAGCAAGGTTGTCTCAAGGCTCTTTGCAAAGTAAAGTTTTGTGACTGTTAGGGTGTGGGGAGTGCTGGGGGTTGTTCTCCACCCCTTTTAGGCGGGGCTTAGAGTACCGTTCAGATCAGGTATAGTGTATTTGGGTAATTGTGAATGGTATTTAGATTAGCTGCTGAGACGCGTTCCAGTTGCTGGTGTGTCACTGTAAGCAGCTGCTCTGGAAATTAGCTACTGCTGAAGTGTCGATCCTGATCTGCCGTAACGCAATAAGTCACCGCGTCTTTTGATCCTGCTTCCATGCTCCAGGTGTTTTGTTTATTAAGGTTGAGTTCCGGGGTTTTTGGCAGCGTTTTCTGTTAATTTATTTGTTATCCTTGTCATTACAAGCGCCTTGTTTTATGCTTGTTTAATAAAACGCTCTCCTCCTTCTCTGTATCTGGGTACCAGCCTTAAGTCAGCCGTTGTTTAAGACTGTACACAACTAAACCCAACAAATCCCACATACAACATGTCTTAAAATATTTTCCAGAAAAAAAACAGAGGAGAAATTAAAATATGTAGAGATGGGACAGACACAACAAATGGGAAGAATTATAAGATGAAGATAAAGTCAAGTTTAACCTGCTGCATCTTAAATGACTTAAGTCTATTTGAGTTTACAGATCTCAGCTGTGCCATCATTACCATAAACAGAAAGTCCAGCATAGAGAGGCTGAGTGAATGTGGTCTGGACTCTGTGGAGGAGAGTCATGGTTTCAGAGACACTGTAGAAGGACAGAAGACCTGCTCTGTGATCCAGGTACACTCCTATTCTGGAGGATGGAGGACCTGAGACTGGAGTTCTGATGTTGTTGTAACAATATACATAACTGGTATTGTTACATATTAATGCCCAAGATTTATCATTCCATCCAAATACAGATTCAGTCCCACATCCTGCTCTTCTGATGTTCTTGTATGCGACTGCTATAATAACTGTTTCTTTCCCTCTCCACTCCACCTCAAAGTAACAATGTTCAGTCAAACTCTCTTTGCTCAAAACCTGAGGCCAATTAGTGAATCTGTCTGGATGAGCAGAATAAGACTGTGATTTACTCAATAACGTAACTTTTCTGTTCCCCTCAGATAATAACAACCTTGTATGTAATGTGTTTGGATCCAGTTTGATTGCAGAGGAATATTTCAAGAATCCACTTCTGCTCTTGGGTTCTGGTTCTGACAGTAAAACCTCCACTTCAGTCACTGTCAGTGAGATGTTTGTCCACGTCGTCCTCAGAACCTCCTGTATTTGGTCTCTGAGCTCTGACACAGCTGCTGTCACATCCTCAAAGTATCTCAGAGGACGGGTGTTGGTTCTGGATGAGTGTGTGGATCCACTCAGTGCTGGCAGTGACGGGTAGATGTGTAGAAACTGGATGTGATCCTCTGTGTGTGAGAGCTGCTCCAGCTCAGCGTCTCTCCTCTTCAGCTCAGTGATCTCCTGCTCCAGCTTCTCCTGAACCTCTTTGACTCGACCCACTTCAGTTTCCTGCTGGGATCTGATCTGCTGCTTCACCTCAGACCTTCTTTTCTCCATCAGACGGATGAGCTCAGTGAAGATCTTCTCACTGTTCTCTACTGTTTGATCAGCAGAGCGACTGATGGCCTCCACCTCCTGTTGAAGCACCTTCACCTCTTTGTCTCTGTCCTGGATTCTCTGCTGGATTTCCTGTCGACTCCCTTCGAGCTCTCTCTGCCTCTCAGTCCTCTCTGCTTCAGCTGAGACTGTGTCGTGGCCTCTATGTTCATCCACAGAGCAGAGATAACAGATACTCTGTTGATCAGTACGACAGAAAAACTCCTTCACTCTGTGGTGACGAGAGCAGACATTCTCCTGCAGCTTCTGGGAGGGCTCCACCAGCCTGTGTTGCTTAAAGGCAGAGGAATTATAATGAGGCTGGACGTGAGTCTCACAGTAAGAGACCAGACACATCAGACAGGACTTGGCAGCTTTCAGTTTCCTCCCAGTGCAGACATCACAGGCCACATCTTCAGGTCCAGCATAGCAGTGATCAGCAGCAGCAGCTTGGAGTCCAGTCTTCTTCAGCTGCTCCACTAACTCTGCTAACATGGTGTTTTTCACCAGGACAGGCCTCGGTGTGAAGGTCTGTCTGCACTGAGGGCAGCTGTAGAGTCTCTTACCGTCTTCTTCATCCCAGAATCTTGTAATACAGTTCATGCAGTAGCTGTGTCCACAGGAAATAGTCACTGGATCCTTCAGTGGATCCAGACAGATGGAACAAGAGAAGGTTTCCTGGTTTAACTGAACTCCTGTCTGAGCCATTTTACTCTCTCGCAGCGAATGAGTCTTAATTCAGTATCACTTTCTTTTAGCTAAAATCATTTGAGCTGCTATAAAACCTTTGTGCAGTGGGTGGAGGCCAATGTTCATTCTAGTCTAAACACTTGAACATTCCTTCTCATAGAATAGAATTGAAGAATCCAAGCTGAAATATGAATAACATAAACAAAGTTTATTTTGTTCTATTTTGCAATGAAACCCTCAACTACAGGTGACAACGGGCTACTCTATGAATACAGTAAAACAGTGACTAACACTGTCCAGACAACAGTGTGGTTCACACGTACTGTATTTACTTACGCAACCAAACAATGTCATTAACAGTTTATTACATGTATGTGCTGCTTATCTTGTAGTATTTATTTGGGAAAAAAATACTTTAGTCAACTAGTTTCAGAGCCATTTTATTCTCTCGTTTGCTTCTCTACAGCTAAAAGCAGTTGACTTACTAGAAAATCTGTTTGTGCAGTGGGCGGAGGCTGGCAACCGTTCCACGTCAGCACAGGGTGGTTACACATGTCTTCAAACCAGAGTTTCTATAATATATAAACATAACTATATTTCTATAACATATAAAATGTCTGGAGCAAAACTTGGGCCAGATATTTCAGGAGATCCGCATGCTTGAGAACAGCATCAACCACCCAGAGGATGACTTTCACTGGCAGAAAACAGCCTTGACAGGCGGAGAGGGCGAATCGCTGGTGAAGGGAAAGCATGAAAGAGGAAAGATGTGAGTTTGCAAATGACCGGAGGAACAAGAACAAAGCAGCGAGACCGGCGTGATTAGAAATGAAACGGTGCGATGGAGAAGGACGGCGAAACACAGCGAGGGCCCAAAGAGTGGAATGAAGGAAAGACGAATGTGAAGAAGGGTTGAAGGAAAAGGAATGAGATGAAAATGGAGACTGGAAGAATGTCCAGCTTAAGAGTGAAACACGATGAAAAAATCACCAGAGGCACAAATGTTCTGTCCAGAACCTTTTCTGCTCTGTGATAAAAGGCGCATTCGCTCTCCTTCCATGTGACATTCAGCCACGGCGCCGCTGCTGTGTCTGTGGTGTGGGTCATCACCTGAGTTTAATTTCCTGTCTATGTCATTAATGGACCCACCTGTTTTAGTATTTAAGGCATGCCCTTTGTTCCACTGTTTGATGTGTACACGGTCTTGCTTGGAAGCTACACAAGTTAAAGAGGGGAGTTTTGTTGAAATTAAGTTTTGGTTTTCTTTGATGTCCTGTCCTGTTGTTCCCTGTGAGGTTTGTGAGTGTCTGGTGTCTTCATGTTCCATGTTTAGGTCAGTTTTGCCCGTTTTTAGTTTTAGAGCGTATTTAGTTAGCCGTATTAGACCGTGCTGTAGTTTAGTCCCGAGTCGTCTCGAGTGATTGTCTTGTGTTTCCATGTTTAGGATTTTGCCCGTTAGGAATGGGGTGTATTTTAGTTTGTTGAAGTAGTGGTGTTTAAGTTTCCTGCTTAGGAGTGAGTTTCAGTTCTTGCATGTTTGTGTTGGAACCGAGTCCTGCCTTGCAGTGAATTTATGTTTGTGTTGAATAAACCGTTTTATGTTAACTGTTAATTCTGTGTTTGGGTCGTGCATTTGAGGTCTCTCCTGTTCCCCTGTGACCTGGTTTGCGGATGCGGCCAGGTGCGTTTACCGGTTTGTTAGAGAACGAGGGTTTTATTAGCGCCACGGGTTCGCAGCTGTGTGCAAGGTGGCACGTAGGTCGTAGTGCAGTGTTTCCTCCCGGCTCAGTGAGAGCCTTAGCTTCTCCACTCAGAGCGGGCGTTTGTCCACTGCTCCACCTTCACAGCATCTCCTCTTCTGTCCCCAGTCCTCACTCAAGCCCCGATGGTTCTGAACCGCTAAGGAGGAGTTCATAACATTTACCCTTTTAGGAACTACCAAATATGTTCTTGCATCCCACTGCAATGCCCTGGTCCCAGTACTTCCTGACCTGCCTGCTCATTCAAATCATCCTTCACTTCCTCCCATTTCCCCCAGCTATGCTCAGATGGTGAAAACAGAGAGAAAACTATGACAGTCACTAGCGTCTTCTTCTTCGCCCACTCCCTCTTTTCCCCTTCCTGCTTCCTTTTCTTACAGGCATCCTTTTCTTCTCACCGGATACTTAACAAACCCAAAAAAAACAGTTCTTGAGGCAGTTCCACACCATCAAACTCCACTACAACCAGCTCCGTCTTTACTGTTTCCACTCCTCTTGTCAGTCTTCTAGCACCGACTACATTTTTCTACTTACGTGTCTACTTACTTAAATGACCTGCCAGTACTTCCACCAAGGACATTGAAAGCACTCAAGGACATGGTGTTATGGACAAGATGTTTACAATGTTGACATGTTATGCTCAGAAGTATTGTTAAACATAAGTGTTGGCGTTACTAAAAGAAACCAGTGGCTCATAGTGCTTGGTAAAGACCTAAGTGAGCAAGAATAATCAAGAAAGTTCTATATGTGTCATGAACTGGGCTGTTCCTTCTGGGTTGTTATATTCATTTCCTGTTTTATTTTGTTGTTCCCGGTCTTGGTTCCTGTCTGCTTCAGTTTGGTTCACTTAGCTATGTGTTTACTTCCTGTTTTATTTTGATGCACTTCCGGCTCTGTCCTGTCATGCTTAGTTCACCTTTTTGCTTGTTATGTGATCACCAGCTGTGTCCCATCATTGATCACCCCTCTTTATTTAAGCACCTGCACATGTCTTTGTTCTCTGTCAGTTAGTTGTTCGTTGTGTGCCCAGTTTGTCAAACCCACCATCCGTGTCCAAGTAAGTTTTCTGTTTTTTTGACTCGTGCCTGCTCTGACTGTGCTTTGCCTTGTCCCTGCCTGTACTTCTGCCTGGATATCGTGATCCTCGGTTTTTGACAATTGCCTGCCCGACTTCTGTTTTGCCTGCCGTTCTTGGTTTATGTTAAATAAACCTTGTTCATTCACGATCCTGTCTCTTGAGCTGTGCGTTTGGGTCCTTAATCCCTGTCTGCATCGGTGAGCCCTGACAGTACTAACTGACCAGACTCGGACCCAGCCAGCCGTAATCAGACGGGTGTTTTTGTCAATTTTTTTTGTTTTTTCTCTCGCCCGGTGTTACTTTTTTTTAACCATGCCGTTCCTGTCTTGGATTACTGGAGGATCTCCGTTGGTGCTTCGCGGAGCTCACGAAGGAATACGCGGAGGCTTCCGGCGTGAGGGCACGGCTCCGCGTGATGAATCTGGCGGTGAAGATCCTCGAGGAGGAGCACTGGTGGCTTCACTACCCTGGGGTAAGGGCGCTGTTCAATAGGCTCCAGGCTTTGCGGGCAGACTTGAAACATGCTCGGCGCACGACGTCCACCCGCAATTCACTATTTGCTTCCGCCACCGCTCTTCCCAGCGCTGCTCCGTCGGCTGAATTCCCCGTCGCCGCTCTGTCGGCTGAACTCCCTGTTGCCGCTTTGCCGGCTCAAGTCCACGTTACTGTCGCCGCTCCGCTGGCTCAAACTCCTGCCTCTGCCTTGACGCCGGAGAAGAGGGAACCAACTCCCCGTCGTTGGCTCCCTAGAACTCGTCGGTGGAGTCCCAGGTCTGATGCCCACGCTCCGATGCCAGACAATATCTTCACCAGGAGGCGGCGGCCCTGGTTCCCAGGGTTCCCGTGCTGTATGAGGCCTGGAGGTATGCGGAACCACAAGCGGAGTCAGCCTCTATGCTCCAGTCTGCGTTAGTCCCCGTGCCACGGTCCACACCAGCCCTTGTGCCACAGCCTACAAGCACCACAGGCCCCTCACCTGCCTTGACCTCTGTTGCTTCCCGGCCAAGCCCAGCTCCGGCCCAGTCAAGCCAGGCTTCTGCCCCGTCGAGCTCCTCTGCCGCCCAGCCAAACCAGGTCTCTACCCCTTTCCCTGTTGGTCCGGGAAGGCCCACTCCTGCCCGGCACTGAAGAAGCGGACATTCCTGTCCCTGTTGGCTCCAGAGAGGACGCCATTCCTGTCCCTGTTGGCTCCAGAGAGGAAGCCATTCCTGTCCCTGTTGGCTCCAGAGAGGAAGCCGTCCCTGCCCTTGTCGCCCCTTAAGAAGCGGACGTTCCTGCTCTTGTCCCTGCCCCTGTCGGCCTCCGGGCAGAGGTCGTTCCAGCCCCTGTCGGCCTCCGGGCAGAGGTCGTTCCAGTCCCTGTCGGCCTTCGGGCAGAGGTCGTTCCAGTCCCTGTCGGCCTTCGGGCGGAGGTCGTTCCAGCCCCTGTCGGCCTTCGGGCGGAGGTCGTTCCAGCCCCTGTCGGCCTTCGGGCGGAGGTCGTTCCAGCCCCTGTCGGCCTTCGGGCGGAGGTCGTTCCAGCCCCTGTCGGCCTTCGGGCGGAGGTTGTTCCAGTTTCTTTTGGCTCCAGTGAGGACGCCGTTCCTGTCGGCTCCAGTGAGGACGCCGTTCCTGTCGGCTCCAGTGAGGACGCCGTTCCTGTCGGCTCCAGTGAGGACGCCGTTCCTATTCCTGTCGGCTCCAGTGAGGACGCCGTTCCTGTTCCTGTCGGCTCCAGTGAGGACGCCGTTCCTGTCGGCCTCCAGGCGGAGGTCGCCCCAGCCGCGGCCCCTGTCAGCCCCCAGGTGGAGGTCGTTCCAGGCTTCAAGGACGCCAGCCAAGGAACCGCTCCTGGAGCTCCTGGCGGACCTGCAGAGACCCCGCCCCGTTCCGTTCCTGTGAGTCCGGACTGGTTCAGGTGGGCCCGGTACCTGGGGTCTCTTGTTTCTCTGTATACAGGAGTTGTTCCTGGAGGTGCCGGGGGGCCCTATAGAGACGCGTCCGCCTCTATCCTCGCCCTTGTGCAGCCTGCTGCAGGGGTGGCGTTGCCTCCTGTGTCGTCGGCCACCTCGGCTGCCCTGCCATTGGGGCAGCTCCCCGCCTGGAGGATGACGTCGCCTGCCGCAACGGTGGTACGGTCTCTGCCGTCACCAGCCACCCCAAACCCTCGGCCTCCTGATGCCTCGCCCGCCGGGAGGACCGTGTTGGGTCATTAGAGGCATCTTGTGGAGACGTCGGCCTAGCGTCCCTAGGCCGACTGGGACGCGAGGCTGACGCTAGCCCAGCCTGTGGGCACTGGGCGTGCCGCTCTGCCGCAGCATCTGCTGGGCAGGATCTTCCCTCGTCACCACCCTCCGTGAGAGGGGAGAGTTTGGACTTTGATTTTCCTGTGCCTTGGACTTGGACGCTTGTGTGTTGGACTCTGAGCCATTTTTTTGTCGTTATCGGGTGGGTTTTTGTCTCCCCGGTCTTCTGTGTTGGGCATGTTTTTTTTTTTTTTTTTTGTGGGGAGTTTTTTGGCTGTGCCCTCCTCCAGTCCGCCCTTCACCCGCCCGTTGATGTCTGCGCGGGGTTGGCCTGAGTTTTTGCCCTCCGCCAGTCCTCCCTCCACCCACCCTGCTGGGTTGTCTGATTGTTTTTTTTTTGGGCATCTGGGATACGCCCTTAGAGGGAGGGTTCTGTCATGAACCGGGCTGTTCCTGTGTCTTCTGGGTTGTTATATTCATTTCCTGTTCTATTTTGTTGTTCCCGGTCCTGGTTCCTGTCTGCTTCAGTTTGGTTCACTTAACCATGTGTTTACTTCCTGTTTTATTTTCATGCACTTGCGGTTTTGCCCTGTCATGCTTAGTTCCCCTTTTTGCTTTTATGTTATTACCAGCTGTGTCCCATCATTAATCACCCCCCTGCATTTAAGCACCTGCACATCCCTTTGTTCTCTGTCAGTTAGTTGTTCGTTGTGTGCCCAGTTTGTCAAACCCACCATCCGTGTCCAAGTAAGTTTTCTGTTTTTTTGATTCGTGCCTGCTCTGACTGTGCTTTGCCTTGTCCCTGCCTGTACTTCTGCCTGGATATCGTGATCCTCGGTTTTTGACAATTGCCTGCCCGACTTCTGTTTTGCCTGCCGTTCTTGGTTTATGATAAATAAATCTCGTTCATTCCCGATCCTGCCCCTGAGCTGTGCGTTTGGGTCCTTCATCACTGTCTGCTCGCGGTGAGCCCTGACATATGTGAGTTCTGCTTGTTTCATGATAAGATAACATACATTATCTTAGGAAAATAAGGGATGTGATAGACCTGGACTGTGCGCGATAATGGTGTGGGCAATTGAGGGCGCAAGAGAGTGGCCTGACCAATCTGATCCACAGCCTTGTATTTGTGTCCCCAGAGAGAACGTGTTATGACCCACGTCAAGGTGACAGAGGTACCGTACAAGACAGAAACACAACAACTATGTAGCGACCGAGATGATGCAGCCAGCTGACGCTAGCGGCAGAACAGATTAAGTAACAAAGTAAGTTTAAACTCAGCGGCACTTAATGAAGAGTCTTCGTCGTGATTGTATAATCAGTGTTTGTTGCTGCTGCTACATCCGGGACACCAGTGATTCATTCTCATGTTCTCCTGTGTCGCTGTAGTATTTACAAACCACCAGCTGAGCTTTGTTTGACTTGCAGGTTAATGTTGTCTTCGTTTAATATTTAATGCTCATATTATGAAATTAGGGCGCAGCCTTTCTCCTGGTGCCGGTTGGTTTGTTTTTTCCAGCATTTTGGCAGCGGATGCCTTAAATTCGATATCGATAAATCGATAAATTTCCGTCGTCAATTTTTATCGATTCGCCGATTTGTTATTGCAGCCCTAGTCTGAAGCATATCATCTGATCATCTTCCAAATTGCTGGAGTCATCAGAGAAGCATGAGTTAAAGATGCACATGAACCCACTGGGTCCACTCTGCTGACTTCCTGTGTGAGGGGAACTGGAGGTTTATGGTTCTATGCTTCTAGAGACAAATGGTTCAAACTGTGGCTCATGCCTCTGCACCCTCATCCATCGTACAAGCACAGTCACAACATCTGGACACAACCAGATTAGTGAAGGTTTTAGTGATCATATACAGTTTTTTCAATTAAATTAATTTTTATTTATATAGCACCAAATTTAATCAATCCACTTTACAAAGTAAGGTTTAAGACTTTACACAACTAAACCCTACAAATCCCACATACAGCAAGTCCTAAAATTGAATTATTACAATTTAATAGCAACAGTAGTGAGAAAAAGAACACATCTGACCAATAAGCAGAGAGAATCTACTCACATCGTTTGAAATGGCGAGTTTAGTCATGCTTTGAATTTTCTGTGTGTAAAACAAACCGAACCAAGGAGAAAATGAAATATGTACAGATGGGACAACCATAACAAATGGGAAGAATTACAAGATGAAGATGAAGTAAAGTTTAACCTGCTGCTTCTTAAATGACTTTAGTCTATTTGAGTTTACAGATCTCAGCTGTGCCATCATTACCATAAACAGAAAGTCCAGCATAGAGAGGCTGAGTGAATGTGGTCTGGACTCTGTGGAGGAGAGTCATGGTTTTAGAGACACTGTAGAAGGACAGAAGACCTGCTCTGTGATCCAGGTACACTCCTATTCTGGAGGATGGAGGACCTGAGACACGAGTGAAGATGTTGTTGTAACAATATACATAACTGGTATTTTTACATATTAATGCCCAAGATTTATCATTACATCCAAATACAGATTCAGTCCAACATCCTGCTCTGCTGATGTTCTTGTATGTGACTGCTATAACAACCGTTCCTGTCCCTCTCCACTCCACCTCAAAGTAACAACGTTCAGTCAAACTCTCTTTGCTCAGAACCTGAGGCCACTCAGTGAATCTGTCTGGATGAGCAGAATAAGACTGTAGTTCACTCTTATATGTTACTTTTTTGTTCCCCTCAGATAATAACAACCATGTATGTAATGTGTTTGGATCCAGTATGATTTCAGAGAAATATTTCAAGAACTCAGGTCTCCGCTTGGGTTCTGGTTCTGGTTCTGACAGTAAAACGTCTACCTCAGTCACTGTCAGTGAGATGTTTTTCCACGTCGTCCTCAGAACCTCCTGTATTTGGTCTCTGAGCTCTGACACAGCTGCTGTCACGTCCTCAAAGTATCTCAGAGGACGGGTGTTGGTTCTGGATGAGTGTGTGGATCCACTCAGTGCTGGCAGTGACGGGTAGATGTGTAGAAACTGGATGTGATCCTCTGTGTGTGAGAGCTGCTCCAGCTCAGCGTCTCTCCTCTTCAGCTCAGTGATCTCCTGCTCCAGCTTCTCCTGAACCTCTTTGACTCGACCCACTTCAGTTTCCTGCTGGGATCTGATCTGCTGCTTCAGCTCAGACCTGCTTTTCTCCATCAGACAGATGAGCTCAGTGAAGATCTTCTCACTGTTCTCCACAGTTTGATCAGCAGAGCGACTGATGGCCTCCACCTCCTGTTGAAGCACCTTCACCTCTTTGTCCCTGTCCTGGATTCTCTGCTGGATTTCCTGTCGACTCCCTTCGAGCTCTATCTGCCTCTCAGTCCTCTCTGCTACAGCTGAGACTGTGTCGTGGCCTCTATGTTCATCCATAGGGCAGAGATAACAGAGACACTGTTGATCAGTACGACAGAAAAGCTCCTTCACTCTGTGGTGACGAGAGCAGACGTTCTCCTGCAGCTTCTGGGAGGGCTCCACCAACTTGTGTTGCTCAAAGGCAGAGGAATTATAATGAGGCTGGACGTGAGTCTCACAGTAAGAGACCAGACACATCAGACAGGACTTGGCAGCTTTCAGTTTCCTCCCAGTGCAGACATCACAGGCCACATCTTCAGGTCCAGCATAGCAGTGATCAGCAGCAGCAGCTTGGAGTCCAGTCTTCTTCAGCTGCTCCACTAACTCTGCTAACATGGTGTTTTTCACCAGGACAGGCCTCGGTGTGAAGGTCTGTCTGCACTGAGGACAGCTGTAGAGTCTCTTACCGTCTTCTTCATCCCAGGATCTTGTAATACAGTTCATGCAGTAGCTGTGTCCACAGGGAAGAGTCACTGGATCCTTCAGTGGATCCAGACAAATGGAACAAGAGAAGGTTTCCCGGTTTAACTGAACTCCTGTCTGAGCCATTTTATTCTCTCGCAGCGAATAAGTCTTAGTTCAGTTTCCCTTTTTTAGCTAAAGCTATGAGCTGCTATAAAGACTGTCTGTGCAGTGGGTGGAGGCTAATTTTCATTCTAGTCTAAACGTTTGCGCAATCGTGCACTTCTCCATTTTTGTCTGCACACAGCAAATCTATCTATAAAATAAAATCCAAGCTGAACTATAAATAACACAAGCACACTTTATTTTGTACCACTTTGGAATGAAGCTCTGAGCTACAGGTGACAACAAGCAGTAACTATAGTAACAACGTAGACAATGTTGTGCCAATCAATTAACGTTGTTCTAGGCATAGGTATTGCTATCCTGCGGCTTATTTTATACCATTTATAGGAGGAAAAAGTTCTTTAGTCAAAGTAGTTTCTCACAATTTGATGAGAGTCAGACTGTGGCGATCCCCGGGCAGGAAGTGGTCTTTAAACACATCATGAGAACCGTGTGTCAGGTTTTGGTTTTGTTTTGAAAGGACTTAGTTGTCATGTTTTTGGTTCCAGATTCATTTCTTGTTTTATGTTGAAGGACTTCCGGTTTTTGTTCATGTCACAACTGTTTCCTGTCACACAGACACAACAAATGGGAAAAATTACAAGATGAAGATGAAGTCAAGTTTAACCTGCTTCATCTTAAATGACTTGAGTCTAATTGAGTTTGCAGAACTGCCATCATTACCATAAACATACAGTCCAACATAGAGAGGCTGAGTGAATGTGGTCTGGACTCTGTGGAGGAGAGTCATGGTTTCAGAGACACTGTAGAAGGACAGAAGACCTGCTCTGTGATCCAGGTACACTCCTATTCTGGAGGATGGAGGACCTGAGACTGGAGTGAACATATTGTTGGATGTAATGGAAAAATTTTACCTTAGTGCTGTTTCTTATCCAACACACTCGTCATGTGCTGGTTAGGTACAATACTGAACGGAACATTCTTACACAAACAACTTATCTCTTGTGCCCTGACGTACATCAAGTCTAAACATCTGATGTTCCATTTGACTGACTAATAATTTATGATATATGTTTGTCTTTTACACCCGGACTCTGGCTCCATCCTATCTGACTCCCCACCAGACCCAAGGCTGTTAAAGCGAATGCATCTTGTCTTGGAAGCTCGGTGTTCCTTCCTTTGGATAACAAGACATGATGATGCAGAAGTGAGAAAGCAAACATTCTCACTCACAGCGAGATAAGGTGGCACAAACAATTCCATTGCTGCAGAGAGACATTCCACCAGAGCCAGAGAAAGGGGTTAAAAGGCAGAGACAACTTGAGGATCGTGGGCTCTTTGCATCACACCTTCGTGGTGTGTGCACTGATCTCCCCAGCTGGTTTTTGGTTTGTTGATGTGCACGATCAACATCCATGCTTTTTATTTGCTTTCCCCATTATTTTTATTTTCTTTATTATTTCAATAAATCGCACAAAAGGACAACTCTCTCTCATCTACTTCTTTATGGAAAATTTCCAACACAGAAATTGACGTCTACGAACAGGATCCGCTGCAGGTCACCTGGACGGTGTGACCAGGGACGATAGTCCTGAGGACTAGGGTCGCTCAGCTTCCAAACCTCTACAGACATTCAGAGCTGGGAGGACTGCTCACCCGTCTGGATCGCCTCTGACGAGATCCAACGAACACAAAATGCAACCTCTACTCGGCCCGGTGAGAGAGATTCCGTTTTGTTGCGACTTATCGAAGAAAACAAAAAAAAAAGAAAAAAGAAAACGGGTTTGAAATTGGTTTCAGGTATTCGGGGTTTACTTGGCTCTGATCATTTGGGTTAGGGAAAGTAAGGCAAATAACAATTAATTCTAAAGCATCCCCTACTAGACTAAAACATAAAAGAAAATATAACTAGGACTAGAGATAATAATATTTCTAAAACGACTATGTGGCTGAAAAACATCTAAAATATAAAAATTAGGACCAAACAAAAAATTTTTTAATTTTTTTTTTAACAATTTAATATTTTCGGGTCAAAATGAATTAGGTCAAAGTCTGCCCTGGTGGCCGAGACGGTGGTTGCTAAGGGTTGGCTCGTGGGACCAAGCTTGTTTTGTCTGTACTGAGGATACAGACCAGTGTGCAGATCTGAGCGCAGTCCAAAAGGAGTGGACAAGGAAATAAAAGACGGCTTCTGAAATACGGAGCGCGTTTGCAGGGGGACGTGGTTTTGAGATACGAGGGACCCGGGTCTTAGAGGGGCCTGACGGTGAGGGACCACTTCCGAGAACCCTGTCGCTGATCTGAGCGGTTCCCTTTCTATGGAGACGTCCGTGGAAGAGAAATTTCGAAAAAAGGTTCCGGCCGGAACACATAAAAATCTAAGGCAGGAAACCGCCGGGACTCTGAAAGATGGGTTCGGGGCGATCTAAGTCTCCACCACCAGACTGCAGCATTACAAAAGTAAAAGTAATTAAAAGTAAAAAGTAAATATGGTTATTAGTGCGTTTCATGTTTCCATGAGTGGGAAACTGGTTATGGGTTCAAAAGTAGAATCACTTAGTGTAAAAGACATATGCACCTTAGAGAGAGAGATTTGAAAAAGCAAAACTATCAAAACTAAAGCCCTAAAAGAAACAAAAGAGTGATGAGAGTAACAGGAAAAAAGGAGATAACAACTCTGGGGAAGAATTGTTTGCACTCTGCCACACACACACCACACACACATACACCACACACATATCATGTCAAGAGCAAATGCTCCCACGTTTCTGCTCTCTATTCTAATGCAGAACTGAGCGCGATGAGGGTAAATCCGGATCTGGACTCCTTTCCCACCATCAGCAGAAGAACCGAGGGGGGAAGCGCCTGACCAACAACCAGAACAGGGTGGAAGCTCTGACACCACAGCAGCTGGAGGACACAGACCACAGCATGGACGCCTCAGCGACTCCCACAACGTCTGCAGCCATCACGTTCTGGGCTCATCAGATGAACCAGCTACTACAAGCGTGTGTGTCTGACAGACACCTGCTTATGACAATCAGCAAAGGAAAACAAGGACAGAGCAACAGCAGAGAAGACGTGCTCTGACACAGACACTGGTTGAAACAACAGGAGAGGCTTCAGACGTGATCGGCCCAATAGAGCTGCATCTGAGGATCCAGGAAAGGTCTGTCATCGAAGAACAACTGTCCCATCGAAAGGCTTCACCCGCTGGCGCTCACATCAGACTGATGGTTGGGGAAGGAGGAAGGTGACGGTTCCTTTTCACGTGACGTACAAGACGGTACCGCAAACACACACACACACATTCATACACGCAATGAAGAAACACGCTTACAGCTGATACACGCTCAAATTCATGTTCATGCTTATCTGCTCGCAATGAAGAATCGCTTTTTGCTAAAAAAAAAAAAAAAACCCACAGAGTGATTTTAAAATGATGACAAACAGCTAAATGACAACTGCTGCATGACTTTACAGTCTGATCGGTTTAAACTATTTCAATTTGCAACAAATTCAGTAATAAAATCCTTCATGTTTCTAAAAAGATGTGCACAATATAGGTTTGTCTGGCCAGACCAGAAGAAAACAAAATAAAACCAGACTGTAGAAAAAACAAGACCAGACTATAGGAAGACCGAGATCGACTGAAACAGACTATTAATGACTATTAAAGGGAAGACGACTATTAGAGAGAAGTAATAATAATTACTGTACGTACCAGACTATTAAAGAAAAACTTACTGTTTCACTGTCTTGTGCAACATCTGACAGCAAGACACCTTAACATTAATTTTTGCTTTCAAACTTATGCCCAGTTTAAATTCTTAGGAAGAGATCTGATGTGTAGTTTAGGTATTTGATTGATTTCCACTCCAGACGGAGTGCAGGTTACATCTACAGACATTCTAAATAATCCCTCTTTTGTTGGTGTTAACTTCAGCTCAGCTGTGCTCTTATCATTGGCTGCTGAGGGGGGGCTGTAACTGAGGCCCTCACACAGGCTGCATCACAGCTTGTTTATGATTTCACACACACACACTCAAACTGACCTCAACTTCCCTCTTTTGGGATGAACACAGGTCTGCGCTTGCGATTTCTTTTACTAACGAACAAAAAGGTTTTTTGATTTTTATTCTACAGTTCCACACGTCCCTCTGTGAAAACATGATGGAGACAGAGGCAGGACGTGGGTCCTTTCGTGAACAGATGTCAACGAGGTGGAGACTGGTGAACGACTTCTGACCCCATGTGACGTATTCACCTACTTTGCATACTTTTAGAAAACCGTTTTTTTTTATTCTGCCCGTCATGTGCAGCAAACAGTGAACTTGGTTCCTCCACATTCTAATGACACCCACTACATGCTTTTGTTTTTAATTTTATTTTTCAGAGGACGCTCTGACCCAACACTCAGCCTTACAGGAAGCCCCTGCTTCCCTGTGACTCACACACAGACTGTCAAGTTTCACGCCATGTCTTGTTGTCACGCCATGTCTTGTTGTCATGCCACATCCTGTTTTATTTTGTTAACTTCCTGTTTACCCAGTCGTCACTCTCCGGTTCCCAGTATCCACACCTGTTACCAATCAGTAATCAGTACCAGTATATAGCCTCACCACTCACAGACCCCAGTGCCAGATTGTCGTGTTTCATCAGTGTCGCGTGTTTCCTGAGCATTCCCAGTTTCCCGTGTTTCCCGTGTTTCCCGTGTTTTCGTGTTCCGTGTTCCGTGCTCCTCGTGCCTGTTCCTGTTTTGCCTAGCTCCGTGTATCCTGCCTGTAAAAGAACCTGGACTAACTACCTGACCGTGAGTTTGCCTTATCCCCGTTTGTACCTTTACCGAGCCTGCTTGTGTACCGAACCCTGCCTGGACATTTAATCAGAGATTGCCTGCTCCCTTGTTTACCGCTCACTGAACACTTCCGTGTATGACCTGGACTGCCTGACTCTGCCGTATCTAATAAACCTGTGTTTTATCATAATCGTGCCTCCGTGCTGTGCATGTGGGTCCGCCGCCTGCCCGAGTCCTGACAGAACAATCTGGCCAAACTTGGACCCAGCCAGCACTTAGCCTCCGGTCAGGTCAGTGACTGTTTTTTTCCCTTGTTTTTTTACGGCGAATATTACTCTCCCGCGGAAGCATGGAATTCACCTGCGCCGAGCTACCCAGCGACCTACATGATTATTTCAAGATCCTCGCGGAGGATTACCGGCGGGCTAGTAACCCGGAGAATCAGCGCAGCGCCGTGGAGGTGGCAATAGTGACGCTGGAGGACGATGACACCGCGTTAGATCACCCCAGTGTTCATCGCCTCTATGAGCGACTGTGCGCGAAGTTTGATGAGTTAAGCGACGCGCTCTGCACCACACCAGCGCCGGTCACACCGCCGATGGTTTCGGTTTCCTCCTCCCCGCCCCGTCGGATCGTCGTGCCTGCACCAACCTGCCCAGCTCCATGGTTGTTTCCCTGGGAGGATTTCCTGCTCTCACGCGGCCCTCAGTCTCCAGTTCAGCCGCGCGCTGTTCAGCCTCCAGTCCAGCCGCGCGCTGTTCAGTCTCCAGTTCAGCCGCGCGCTGTTCAGTCTCCAGTTCAGCCGCGCGCTGTTCAGCCTCCTGTCCAGCCGCGCGCTGTTCAGTCTCCAGTTCAGCCGCGCGCTGTTCAGTCTCCAGTCCAGCCGCGCGCTGTTCAGCCTCCAGTTCAGCCGCGCGCTGTTCAGTCTCCAGCTCAGTCGTGTTTAGCCCAGTCTCCAGCTCAGTCGTGTTTAGCCCAGTCTCCAGCTCAGTCGTGTTTAGCCCAGTCTCCAGCTCAGTCGTGTTTAGCCCAGTCTCCAGCTCAGTCGTGTTTAGCCCAGTCTCCAGCTCAGTCGTGTTTAGCCCAGTCTCCAGCTCAGTCGTGTTTAGCCCAGTCTCCAGCTCAGTCGTGTTTTGCCCAGTCTCCGGCTCAGTCGTGTTTTGCCCAGTCCCCGGTTCAGTCGTGTTTAGCCCAGTCCCCGGTTCAGTCGTGTTTAGCCCAGTCCCCGGTTCAGCCGTGTGTTGCCCAGTCCCCGGTTCAGCCGCGTGTTGCCCAGTCCCCGGTTCAGCCGCGTGCTGCCCAGTCCCCGGTTCAGCCGCGTGCTGCCCAGTCCCCGGTTCAGCCGCGTGCTGCCCAGTCCCCGGTTCAGCCGCGTGCTGCCCAGTCCCCGGTTCAGCCGCGTGCTGCCCAGTCCCCGGTCCAGCCGCGTGCTGCCCAGTCCCCGGTCCAGCCGCGTGCTGCCCAGTCCCCGGTCCAGCCGAGCCCGGTTCAGTCTCCGGTCCAGCCGAGCCCGGTTCAGTCTCCGGTCCAGCCGAGCCCGGTTCAGTCTCCAGTTCAGCCGAGCCCTGTTCAGTCTCCAGTTCAGCCGAGCCCTGTTCAGTCTCCAGTTCAGTCGAGCCCAGTCCCGGTTTCAGCCCCGTCGAGCCCAGTCCCGGTTTCAGCCCCGTCGAGCCCAGTCCCGGTCTCAGCCCCGTCGAGCCCAGTCCCGGTCTCAGCCCAGTCGAGCCCAGTCCCGGTCTCAGCCCAGTCGAGCCCAGTCCAGGTCTCAGTCCAGTCGAGCCCAGTCCAGGTCTCAGTCCAGTCGAGCCCCGCTCCAGTCGAGTCCAGTCCAGGTTTCAGTCCAGTCCAGTCGAGCCCAGTCCAGTCGAGCCCAGTCCAGTCGAGCCCAGTCCAGGTCCCAGTTCAGTCCAGTCACGCTCAGTCCTTGTCCCAGTCAGAGGGCACCGTCCGTCTGACAACTGTTAGTTCCACCCAATCAGGCCCGACGTCTTCCCCGTCGAGCTCGGCAGCTGTAAGCTGTCATGCCAGCTCCGGAGGGGACGCCGTTCCAGTTCCTGTCGATCCGTTAGGGGTCGTTCCAGTCCCTGTCGGCCATGTTGCGGCCGTTCCAGTCCCTGTCGGCCATGTTGCGGCCGTTCCAGTCCCTGGCGGCCATGTTGCGGCCGTTCCAGTCCCTGGCGGCCATGTTGACGCCGTTCCAGTCCCTGTCGATCCGTTAGGGGTCGTTCTTGTTCCTGTCGGCCATGTTGCGGCCGTTCCTGTTCCTGTCGGCCAAGTAGATGCCGTTCTTGTTCCTGTCGGCCAAGTAGATGCCGTTCTTGTTCCTGTCGGCCAAGTAGATGCCGTTCTTGTTCCTGTCGGCCAAGTAGGTGCCGTTCCTGTCCCTGTCGGCCATGTTGAGGTCGTTCTAGTTCCTGTCCCTGTCGGCCATGTTGAGGTCGTTCCAGTTCCTGTCCCTGTCGGCCAAGTTGAGGTCGTTCCAGTTCCTGTCCCTGTCGGCCAAGTTGAGGTCGTTCCAGTTCCTGTCCCTGTCGGCCAAGTTGAGGTCGTTCCAGTTCCTGTCCCTGTCGGCCAAGTTGAGGTCGTTCCAGTTCCTGTCCCTGTCGGCCAAGTTGAGGTCGTTCCAGTTCCTGTCCCTGTCGGCCAAGTTGAGGGCGTTCCCGTCGGCCAAGTTGAGGGCGTTCCCGTCGGCCAAGTTGAGGGCGTTCCCGTCGGCCAAGTTGAGGGCGTTCCCGTCGGCCAAGTTGAGGGCGTTCCCGTCGGCCAAGTTGAGGGCGTTCCCGTTCCTGTCGGCCCGGTGGCGGTCGTTCCAGTCCTCGTTCCTGTCGGCCCGAGAGAGGTCGTTCCAGTCCTCCTTCCTGTCGGCCCGAGAGAGGTCGTTCCAGTCCCTGTCACCCTCGGAGCCGCAGTTCCTGCGCACCTCCAGGAGGGGGTCGCGCCAGCCGCAGTTCCTGCGCACCTCCAGGAGGGGGTCGCGCCAGCCGCAGTTCCTGCGCACCTCCAGGAGGGGGTCGCGCCAGCCGCAGTTCCTGCGCACCTCCAGGAGGGGGTCGCGCCAGCCGCAGTCCCGGCGGACCTCCAGGAGGGGGTCGCGCCCGCCGCAGTCCCGGCGGACCTCCAGGAGGGGGTCGCGCCCGTCGCAGCTCCCGCTGCACCTGCATCGGTTCCTGGCGGCCCGGCTCCGGCCGCACCTACACCTGTCCCTCGTCGCGGTGGTCCAAGGAGGACGCCGCCGGTTCCTGTCTCTCGTCGCGGTGGTCCAAGGAGGACGCCGCCGGTTCCTGTCTCTCGTCGCGGTGGTCCAAGGAGGACGCCGCCGGTTCCTGTCTCTCGTCGCGGTGGTCCAAGGAGGACGACGCTGGTTCCTGCCTCGTCCTTGGCTCGGCTGCCGGACTGGTGGCCTCGCCCCCGGCGCATCCTGCTGCTTGGATGGCGCTGCCTCCTGCGGCGCCGTCCGCCTCGACTCCTCAGCCTCCTGGATCAGCGTCCGCCAGGAGGACATCGCCGTTCGGGGGGATCCCCGTGGACGCTGGCCCAGCCCAAGGGCACTGGGTGTGCCCCTCTGCCTCAGCGGCGGCTGAGCAGGATCTCGCCACGCCTTCACCCCCCGTGAGGGAATCCCTGGACTTCATGTTTTTCCTGTTCATGGACTTTGGACTCTTGTTTTGGCCCTCCTCCGGTCCTCCCTCCACCCACCCTGCTCGTGTGCCTTGGGGGGTAGGGATTCGGTCCCTCCGCCTGGGACCACCCTCCGCCCGCCCTGGTTCGGGGGGGGGGGCTTCCGTGGGCGCCGTGGAAGGCGCCATAGGGGGGGGGGTACTGTCAAGTTTCACGCCATGTCTTGTTGTCACGCCATGTCTTGTTGTCATGCCACATCCTGTTTTATTTTGTTAACTTCCTGTTAACAACTGGGTAAACTTCCTGTTTACCCAGTCGTCACTCTCCGGTTCCCAGTATCCACACCTGTTACCAATCAGTAATCAGTACCAGTATATAGCCTCACCACTCACAGACCCCAGTGCCAGATTGTCGTGTTTCATCAGTGTCGCGTGTTTCCTGAGCATTCCCAGTTTCCCGTGTTTCCCGTGTTTCCCGTGTTTCCCGTGTTTTCGTGTTCCGTGTTCCGTGCTCCTCGTGCCTGTTCCTGTTTTGCCTAGCTCCGTGTATCCTGCCTGTAAAAGAACCTGGACTAACTACCTGACCGTGAGTTTGCCTTATCCCCGTTTGTACCTTTACCGAGCCTGCTTGTGTACCGAACCCTGCCTGGACATTTAATCAGAGATTGCCTGCTCCCTTGTTTACCGCTCACTGAACACTTCCGTGTATGACCTGGACTGCCTGACTCTGCCGTATCTAATAAACCTGTGTTTTATCATAATCGTGCCTCCGTGCTGTGCATGTGGGTCCGCCGCCTGCCCGAGTCCTGACACAGACATGATGTAGGTTCGATCAGAGGATGTGAACCAGTGGTCATCACACCTAAATCTGACCACAGACCATGTAAACAACAACAGCCTCTTAAAGGAAACCATAGATGGTGTTACTGCAGACACCACTAAGATACAGAAACATTGGATGCTACAGGCCACAAAGAGCCTGTCTAAATTACACTTTGTTCAGACAAAGGTTATTTTCTGGGTCATTGTAATTACAGCTGATGGCAAATCCATCTCACCCAACAGAGTTGAAGCAATTTGAAACCTGCCTAAACCGTGCACGTAAAAACAGCTGATGTCTTTTCTAGGTCTTTGTTCTTATTGTAGGACTTTCGTTCCTAACTTTACTGTCTTTGAGGCCCCACTCAGGGTTCTGATGCAGACGTCTTCATCGTCCACTTCTTGTCTCACGTGGACGTCTGAGGCTGAACGACGTTCACTGACCTCAAGCTTGCTCTTCAGTCGACTCCTACTTTGGGTCTTCTTGATCTGACCCTACGCGACCTTTCACTCAAACAGTGGATGAGAAATCAGGTTGTACGACTTATGTTCTTTTGTCCTCATACTTTGATTCTTTTTGGAATAGATCACATCTTTCTACAGCCCGATGGCTTACATGCAACACCACTTTGCTCAACATGCTGAACGTTACTGTCAAGAGGTCGTCTTGAAGTCTGGCGCTTTGCTAAGACACTACTCTGCTCAGGCTGCAGAGTTGATTGTATTGACTGAAGCTGGTAAACTAGCAGAAGGAGAGTCTTTTACCATCTACAGACTCCACAGACGCTTGTCACACTTTGATGCTCTGTGGAAGTTGTTAAATGTTACTTGGATTATTGCCTTTATCATATGATGTATCCTTGTAACTTTACACTGAGTTTAAATATCCTGAAGTTGACTTGGTGTTTAATTTGCTCACAATCACTTTATTCACTGCTGCAAAAATGTTTTATCCTTCATCTACAGATGAAAGACAACACAAGCGGAAATATGCATCATCATTCTGGTTAAATCCCTGAATCTCCTATTCGCTCTACACGCAAATGTACAATTAAAGATCCGAAAGTTATCCCACTGGTTAGAGGTCTCATCATGCGTGCGACCTCAGCAACACTCTTGTATCAAATGACACAATGCACTATGTTCAAAAACCCCAACTCTAATTCACTTAATGACTTTGACGATGGTCTTAGGCTATCTGATCACAAAATATAATCTGATACAAATATGATTATGGGCTTATTTTCTTCACATGCTCATACAGAGGTTATTCTTGTTTAACTACCCACCAAAAACAGCTCACAACCTTTTATCCCTAAGTTACTTGCATTTTATGTTAAGGTGTTTTTTGAATTTTGACTTACTGTAATACACTTACTGTTTCATTTGTAAGGGCTGTTACTACAAAATGCAATGTTTGAAAATTTTATTATTTTAGTGTTTGATTAATGTGTAATCAAAAGGGGGGAATGTAATGAAAAATTTTACCTTAGTGCTGTTTCTTATCCAACACACTCGTCATGTGCTGGTTAGGTACAATACTGAACGGAACATTCTTACACAAACAACTAATCTCTTGTGCCCTGACGTACATCAAGTCTAAACATCTGATGTTCCATTTGACTGACTAATAATTTATGATATATGTTTGTCTTTTACACCCGGACTCTGGCTCCATCCTATCTGACTCCCCACCAGACCCAAGGCTGTTAAAGCGAATGCATCTTGTCTTGGAAGCTCGGTGTTCCTTCCTTTGGATAACAAGACATGACGATGCAGAAGTGAGAAAGCAAACATTCTCACTCACAGCCAGATAAAGTGGCACAAACAATTCCATTGCTGCAGAGAGACATTCCACCAGAGCCAGAGAAAGGGGTTAAAAGGCAGAGACAACTTGAGGATCGTGGGCTCTTTGCATCACACCTTTGTGGTGTGTGCAATGATCTCCCCAGCTGGTTTTTGGTTTGTTGATGTGCACGATCAACATCCATGCTTTTTATTTGCTTTCCCCATTATTTTTATTTTCTTTATTATTTCAATAAATCACACAAAAGGACAACTCTCTCTCATCTACTTCTTTACGGAAAATTTCCACCACATTGGAACAATAAACATAACTGGTATTTTTACATATAAATGCCCAGGATTTATCATTATGTCCAAATAAACATTCTTTCCAACATCCTGCTCTGCTGATGTTCTTGTATGTGACTGCTATAAAAACCTCTGTCCCTCTACACTCCACGTTAAACTAGTCTTCATATGGCCTGAAAAGCTTCAAAACGATGTTTTAGTGTTTCTGCATTGGTGTCTTACAATATGGCCAAGGTACTGTAAGGCAGCTCAATACGCCCTAAAGCACAATTGCAAATCCTGTGCTTTAAACGTTTGTTCTCATGGAGTGAAAAGCTACAAAACGATGTTTTAGTGTTTCTGCATTGGTTTCTAACATTACAGCTTATAATAGTCATGTTCTGATGCCAAGCTACTGTAAGACAGCCCAATACACCGTAAACGCACAGTTGCAAGTGCCGTAGTTTAAACTTTTGTTCTTATATTCTGAAAAGGTCTAAAACAATGTTTTAGTGTTTCTGCATTGGTTTCTAACATTACAGCTTATAATAGTCATGTTCTAAAGCCAAGCTTCTGTAAGACAGCTTAATACTCCCTTAAAGCACAGTTGCAAGTGTCGTGGCTTAAACTAGTCTTCTTATGGCCTAAAAAGCTCCAAAACAATGTTTTAGTGATTCTGCATTGGTTTCTAACATTACAGCTTATAATGGTCATGCCGTGGTTGAAACTAGTGTTCTTATGGCCTAAAAAGCTCCAAAACTATGTTTTAGTGTTTCTGCATTGGTTTCTTGCATTATGGCTTATAATGGTCATGTTCTGATGCCAAGCTATTGTAAGACAGCTCAATACACCGTAAAAGCACAGTTGCAAGTGCCGTAGTTTAAACTTCTGTTCTTATAGCCTGAAAAGGTCTAAAACAATGTTTTAGTATTTGTGCATTGGTTTTTAACATTACAGCTTGGGCAAGTAGACTCCATCCCTACCCTCAAACAGCGCTGGTCTAAGATCAGTGACGCGGACTCAAACACGTCAAACAGTAGCTTAGCATAGCTTCGCCCACATCTGACTCTGGATCGGTGCACGAAAATACTGGAGAGAAGCCTGAAGTCGAAGCAATCATGGCCGCCAGCTCCGACTCCCTCCCGTTGGGGGAGATTGAACGGGCTGTAACGGCAGGTGTGCGGGCTGAGGCTCCGCTTCAAACTGCCGTTCTGTCGTAAACACCATTAATGAGGAGTCAAGTAGGTTTAAATAGAATATTTCTGTGGCGCCGGTGGAGAATTAGTTGGCTAACTATACTAGCTAGCCGAAGTTACGTCCAGGCTAAAAACAAAAGTTTCCAGATCAGATGTGGGCAGGGTTTGTGCGCACTGTTTGAGGTGATTGAGTTCGCGTCTCTGATCTGAGACCAGCGCTGTTTGAGGGTAGGGATGGAGTCTACTTGCCCATTCATGAATATTCAGTTTACACTCGGCAAACATTTGACATTTACATTTAACATTTAACATTTACATTTAACATTTAACATTTAACATTTAGCATTTACATTTAACATTTACATTTAACATTTATATTTAACATTTAACATTTACATTTAACATTTACATTTAACATTTAACATTTAACATTTAGCATTTAACATTTACATTTAACATTTACATTTAACATTTAACATTTACATTTAACATTTACATTTAGACTTTTGCACATTTAACTAAATGTGAGAAAACATGTTGTGTCATTTAGTTAAATGTGGGAAAACTAGTTATAGGTGCTCCTTTTACATTTGGCACCCCATACACTATAAGCTTAAACAACGCTCTGTGTCCTATTTCCCTTCTGTGACATTCAGCCACGGCGCCGCTGCTGTGTCTGTGGTGTGGGTCATCACCTGAGTTTAATTTCCTGTCTATGTAATTAGTGGACCCTCCTAGTGTTATTTAAGTTGTGCTGTTCGTGTCATCCTTTGTTGGTTCACGGTTGTAGCTTGGGAGCTACACAAGTTACGTGAGTTAAAGAGAGGAGTTTTGTTGAAATTAAGTTTTGGTTTTCTTTGATGTCCTGTCCTGTTGTTCCCTGTTGTGAGGTTTGTGAGTGTCTGGTGTCTTCATGTTCCATGTTTAGGTCAGTTTTGCCCGTTTTTAGTTTTAGAGCTTATTTAGTTAGCCGTATTAGACCGTGCTGTAGTTTAGTCCCGAGTCGTCTTGAGTGATTGTCTTGTGTTTCCATGTTTTAGGATTTTGCCCGTTTGGAACGGAGTGTATTTTAGTTTGTCGAAGTAGTAGTGTTTAGGTTTCCTGCTTAGGAGTGAGTTTCAGTTCTTGCATGTTTGTGTTGGAACCGAGTCCTGCCTTGCAGTGAATGTATGTGTGTGTTGAATAAACCGTTTTATGTTAATCGTTAATTCTGTGTTTGGGTCCTGCATTTGAGGTCTCTCCTGTTCCCCTGCGACCTGGTTTGCGGATGTGGCCAGGTGCACGTACCGGTTTGTTAGAGAACGAGGGTTTTATTAGCGCCACGGTTTCGCAGCTGTGTGCAAGGTGGCACGTAGGTCGTAGTGCCACCTTGCACACAGCTGTGTTCGTAGCGTTCTTGCCTTCCACTGCAACGCCCTGGAGCCAGTACTTCCTGACCTGCTCATTCAAATCATCCTTCACTTCCTCCCATTTCCCCCAGCTATGCTCAGATGGTGAAAAAAGAGAGAAAACTATGAAAGTCACTAACGTCTTCTTCTTCGCCCACTCCCTCCCCTACTGGGACTCTGTTTATCTTCCCCTCCCATCCAGTCCCTTGCTTTTGCTTCATTTTAACTGCTTTGCAAGCTTCACCTTCAACAAACTATCCATTTATCCATCCATCCGTTTTCTACCACCTATTTTCATGCGGGGTCACGGGTGGTGCTGGAGCCTATCCCAGCTGACTTTGGGTGAGAGGCAGGGTACACCCTGGACAGGTCGCCAGTCCATCGCAGGGCAACACACACACACACACACACACACACACACACACACACACACACACACACACACACACACACACAATTCAGAGTGACCAATCAACCTAATGCATATTTTTGGACCGTGGAAGAAAACCTGATAGAACACATGCGAACATGGGGAGAACATGCAAACTCCACACAAAAAGGCACCCAGCAAACTACTGTCCCTACTGTCCCTGTACCCTTGCGTACTTTATCTCTCAACTTTGTGTATCTGATTTTTCAACGAATTAGAATATTGTTAATATCTTTGATCCATTCATTTTCTTAACAGCTTACTCCCTGGTGCGGGGTCACGGGGGTGCCTATCCCAGCTGGCTACACCCTGGACGGGTCGCAGGGCAGGGCAACACATAGACAGACAACCAGTCACTCACACACTCACACCTACGGGCAATGGAGAGAAGCCAATCAACCTAATGCACGTCTTTGGACTGTGGGAGGAAGCCGGAGAACCCGGAGAGAACCCACGCAAACACGGGGAGAACGTGCAAACTCCACACAGAAAGGCACCAGGGCCGCCTCCGGGAATCGAACCCAGAACCTTCTTGCCGTGAGGCGACAGTGCTACCCACCGCACCACCGTGCGATATCTTTGATGTACATGTTTTATCAAAATGTTGCTTGTACTATATTCCATTGAGAAATAATTAGGTTTATAACTTTATTATAAAAGTTAACCTATGTTTTGAGTGTTCAAATATTTCTCAGAAGGAGTTTCTTTATTTTTTGTTTTGTTTACAAGATAGAAATACCCAGATAATTAATTCCCTATTATTTTATGATACGTTGAACGTATCACGGGAGGGAGAGAGCCGGAAGTAAAGAGCATGAGGAGCGGGAAGAGATCGAAAAAGGACGGAGGATGTCACCGACACGAGTGCGTTTTAAAAGTTGTTAAAAGTCATCTCCAGTAGGCCTGGACGACTGCTTACTGCCCAGTGGAAGTTGGAGAACGACCCTCGCTGTAAGGGAGTGAATTAGACTGAGTTTTCAGGGACGACGGAGAGAATTCAACGCTAACGCTAACGCTAGCGCTAGCATCCTCGTGTCCGAGCAACCTACCTGCGTGCAGAAAGGAAGCAGACGGAGTTGTCGGCGTACATTCACCGCTCGCCCTGCGTGGAGGACGACGGGGCATGGAGTTCTGGGTGGTAAGACTGAATACAATTTATTCAGACTAACAAGAAGGAAATATGTTTAATGGGAATGAGCTCCAACGCGCGCCAACGCAGGTCTGAATGCGACGCTCAGTTCATAGTGAGATTAACTGTTGTGGTTAAAAATATTATCTGTATGTTTGACTGGGTACGTTTATGGTTATATTTACTTAAGGTGTGTATTGTTTTTTGCACTATAAACATTTGGTAAAGCGGTAATCATACTTGACTCTAGACTGTTTGATATACATCAGAATGTCTCTTTTGCCCATTCATTATTTTAATGTTTAACGGACAATAACACCTATTAGTTATTCCCTTTTCATAACGAGCCGGGTGGTAAAAGGGTTACATTTGTCTCTCAGAAATTCCATTAGTTTTACTGGATCCTTCCTTTACTCCACCTCTTCTTCACTTCCCAAACCCCACTGGTTAAAGGTCCATGCACACGCTTTTTTCATGCTCCACATTGCTAAAGAATTAGACTTGATGTCTCAGTAAGGTGTCTGTAACTTTTCATGCCAAAAAGCGCTGTAGATCGCCCACACGGCCCGTCTGAAAATGTGTGTTTTAAGCTCTCGTCCACAACGCTCTATGTTCAGAGTGTGTCGGAAGCTAAACTGATCGTCACACCCGTTTGAGGAAGCGCATAGCCGTGATCCGCCGTGGGAATCAAACGTCACGGTCACTGAATCCATTGTAACAGTGACACTGGCTGACTCGTCTTCGTAGTGAAGTTCAACCTTATGTTTGATCCAAATCTGACTTTAAAGTCGAATAGGAGGCTGTTGAAGTGGTTAAACTCCGACTGGCGCAAGGTACGTCTAACTGGCAGATTCATGTTTAATTTAATTTGATTTATATAATACGTAACTTGATTAGCTGCTAACGCTAATACTAATGGTTGCAAATTAGCTGCCTGAATTAATACAACAGAATATTCATAACTTACTTACTTAAATCTTACCTCAACACGCCTGAACCAGTTACCAAACCTACTGTCATGTATGGTTGAAGATCTAGGACTGGAGCCAGTATGATTGAATGTGTATTCATTACAGAACACATTTAATATACAGTATATCAGACAATTACACATGCATGGAATAAATCAGTATCTCAGAAATTCATAAAAACTTTTGAACATTTTACTATTTACAGATTAATCATATTGTACCTGGGAACTTTGGTTTACAATCATAGTTTTGTTTGTATATATATTGACCTAATATTTTTTTAATTGCTTTTAGTAAGGTGTATGATATATCAAGTGCTAATATATAACTAATAGAAATGTAGTTATTGTTTTTTTCAGTACTATGTCTGTGTGTATCTCAAGTTGTTGCAGGTATCTAGCCTAGAAGTCTTGTCAGCTGGTGCTGGGGACTTCTAGGACGAAGAGTTCAAGTCATCCCACCTTCCCTGGTCTGGATCAGGGCAGTGTTTCCTGAGGGACAAGGCACCTATGTTGGACTTAGACCACCTGTAAAATACCTAAATTATTGTTTTTGTGGCAATACCTCATTAAAAGTTGAAATATTATAAAACATTTGTCTGTTTTCCCTCATTAGGTATTGTCAAAGCCAACTTTATTGTCAACCAATGCACCAGTACTATAATGTTGGATAAGTTACCATCACAGTTCAATTTGCAGACCACAAAATGAACGGGTAGGAGCAAACATGTTTTCAACTTATTTTATAGTGCTGGTTTGTTAAATCTTGGCATGACATTAATGAAATAAACCTCCTTTCTGTCAGGTTGCTCAAATTCTGCTCAGAGGGCCGGGATGTTCACAAGGTCCTCCATATAACAACCTGAATACAGCAGGACTTTATTGAAGATGGTCTCAACCACATTTTCCACATAATCTGCACCATAACACTAGAGTTACAAATTACCCATCAACAGACTAAAATATCAAAATAAGTTGACCAACTGCATACAGAGTAAATACATAGACAATAATATAGATCAGATTATGAATACCACAACTACTGAAATGTGAAATCCAATATCTGTCAAATAAAACTGCATATTGGCCAACAAATGATCATACTGCTGTTAAATGTATAAAAAAACACGTCACGTTTACAGCTACAGTAGCTGACTAGATAAGCAACAACACACATGTTAGATTTAGATAGAACTTGCAATAACCCAAATTCACGGGTCTACTCGGGCTACAACATACACATGACAGGCTCGGTAGTAATTAGAAACACAGCTGACTCTCACAACTTACTTACTAGCCGCTAACGCTGCGCTACCATCGCGCTAGCAGCTATAATGTGAGCGGAGTGAATGACCTCAGTACCATATTTCACACGATTCGAACCGGACAAATGCTGGAGAGGCTTGGACTCATCCAAATTGCGTGTCAGCACCTTGCAACACTGTCTCTCTCTGTCACTGTAGCTGTTAGATTCAACGGTTCTAGCAATTAGCATTCCTTACACAGGAGGAAAGCTACATTATAAACAGAGAAACGTCTGGAGTACATACATCAAATAAGTATCAAGCATGTACTTACGTTTGGGGAAGCAGCAAGCTTTTTCAACCTAAGTGACTTCTTCTTCTTTTGTCTTTTAAATGGCGGGTGGCAACCAACTGAAAGGTGCTTTAGCGCCACCTCCTATGGTAGACTGCGCAGTGAGTGACTTCTTCTTCTTTGCCTGTGACTGGAGTTTCAGGTACATTTAGGGGTCCAGGTTTGTCTGGGGGGGGCGAAGCTGGTTCTGTGATTGGTCAGCGCGAATGCAGACATATCCAGTCCGCAAAATTTGAAACGATGGTTCTTGAACCGGATTGGATAAACTTCAAAAATGTGAAATAAGTAGGGGGCGTGCTTCTAACACACCAGGAGTGTCTTAATGTGACCCAGGGAGTCAAATAAACTTACCAGGATGTCCAAAAAGGGAATTTTGCATATGCATGGACCTTTAAATACTGTACCGCATGCCCTCAGAGTGAACCTACCTCCAGGCAAACCCATTTACTTCATGGGGAATTCCAACCCCTCCTCTTCAAATACGCCGCTGCTGAAAAGTTACTTTTATCACTACACGCACTAAAGCAAATAACATGTTTTGTCAAATTATATTTGACTTATCTCTGATGCTAGAAGACTGCACAGGCTCCGCTGCCCCTGAGCAAACAGTGAGTGGTTTGTCTGCTGGGGAGTCGGTACTGGAGGAGGACAGGGAGGAGCTGGTGTGGTGTAAGCAACCATTACATGGCACCCTGACCCGTCACCACCGCTCTGGAGCGCTGCCTGCAGCGTGAAGCAGAAAAACCCACTGCAGTGTTACATTTGCTTTCGTTGCCGTCGCTCTCAGACCTGCGGGGCTCCAGATGTGGCCAATGCCTCCCTCCTCTGGCATGTAAACTCCACAGAGACTCCTGGGCTTCTTCTGGCTCTGAGGCAATGGTGACAACCACTAAAATCCATGTTGTCATATTTTAATGCTGCTGTTACATTTAGTGTCTGCACTGTTCTGTCGCTGTATTCTCTCTAATCTGTGCGCAATAATGGTGTGGGCCATTGAGGGCGCAAGAGAGGGGCGAATGCACTTGAATGTAGAGTTAAGGAATGACAGTAAAGACCGGACCTGATCCACAGCCTTGTCTCTCAGTATTTGTGTGAGAACGTGTTATAACCCACGTCAAGGTGACAGAGGTACTGTACAAGACAAAAACACATCAACTATGTAGCGACCGAGATGATGCAGCCAGCTGACGCTAGTGGCAGAACAGAATAAGGAACAAAGTAAGTTTAAACTCAGCGGCACTTAATGAAGAGTCTTCATCGTGATGGATAATCAGTGTTTGTTCCCGCTGCTACATCCGGGACACCAGTGTTTCATTCTCATGTTCTCCTGTGTCGCTGTAGTATTTACAAACCACCAGCTGAGCTTTGTATGACTTGCAGGTTAACGTTGTCTTTGTTTAATATTTAATGCTCATATGAAGGAATTAGGGCGCAGCCTTTCTCCTGGTGGCGGTTGGTTTGTTTTTTTCCAGCATTTCGCCAGCGGCTGCGTTAATGTCGATATCGATAAATCCATTTATTTTCGTTGTCGATTATTATTGATTTGTGTATTTGTTGTTGCAGTCCTAGTCTGAAGCATGTCATCCGATTTTAACTTTCAAATTGCTGGCGTCATCAGAGCAGCATGAGGACCCTCATCCATCTTACAAGCACAGGCGCAACATCTGGACACAACCAGATTAGTGAAGGTTTTAGTGATCAAATACATTTTTTTTAAATTCAATAAATTTTATTTATATAGCACCAAATGACAGCAAAATTATCTCAAGGTACTTTACAAGTTAAGGTTTATTACTGTACACAACTAAACCCAACAAATCCCACATACTGTACATTAAGTCTTAAAATGTAATTAATTACAATTTAACAGCAACAGTTAAGAGGAAAAAAAACACATCTTACCAATAAACGTAAAGATTCTACTCACATAGTTTGTAATGACGAGTTTAGTTACGCTTGTATTTTTCTGCGTGAAACAAAACTGAACTAATGAAAAAGAAGGATTACAAGATGAAGCTAAGGTCACGTTTAACCTGCATCTTAAATGACTTTAGTCTATTTGAGTTTACAGATCTCAGCTGTGGCATTATGACCCCAAACATACAGTCCAGCATAGAGAGGCTGAGTGAATGTGGTCTGGACTCTGTGGAGGAGAGTCATGGTTTCAGAGACACTGTAGAAGGACAAAAGACCTGCTCTGTGATCCAGGTACACTCCTATTCTGGAGGATGGAGAACCTGAGACTGGAGTGACAATGTTATTGTAACCATATTCATAACCGGTATTGTTACATATTAATGCCCAGGATTTATCATTAAATCCAAATCCACATTCAGCCCCACGTCCTGCTCTGCTGATGTTCTTGTATGTGACTGCTATAAACACCGTTCCTTTCCCTCTCCACTCCACCTCAAAGTAACAACGTTCAGTTAAACTCTCTTTGCTCAGAACCTGAGGCCACTTGGTGAATCTCTCTGGATGATGAATATAAAACTGTTGTTGACTCTTATATGTGACTTTTCTGTTACCCTCAGATAATAACCAGTTGTTTTCTGTGTTTGGATCCAGTGTGATTTCAGAGGAATACTTGAAGAACCCAGCTCTGCTCTTAGATTCTGCTTTTGGTCCTGACAGCAAAACCTCCACTTCAGTCACTGTCAGTGAGATGTTTGTGCACATCGTCCCCAGAACCTCCTGTATTTGGTCTCTGAGCTCTGACACAGCTGCTGTCACGTCCTCAAAGTATCTCAGAGGACGGGTGTTGGTTCTGGATGAGTGTGTGGATCCACTCAGTGCTGGCAGTGACGGGTAGATGTGTAGAAACTGGATGTGATCCTCTGTGTGTGAGAGCTGCTCCAGCTCAGCGTCTCTCCTCTTCAGCTCAGTGATCTCCTGCTTCAGCTTCTCCTGAACCTCTTTGACTCGACCCACTTCAGTTTCCTGCTGGGATCTGATCTGCTGCTTCAGCTCAGACCTTCTTTTCTCCATCAGACGGATGAGCTCAGTGAAGATCTTCTCACTGTTCTCCACTGTTTGATCAGCAGAGCGACTGATGGCCTCCACCTCCTGTTGAAGCACCTTCACCTCTTTGTCTCTGTCCTGGATTCTCTGCTGGATTTCCTGTCGACTCCCTTCGAGCTCTCTCTGCCTCTCAGTCCTCTCTGCTACAGCTGAGACTGTGCCGTAGCCTCTATGTTCATCCATAGGGCAGAGATGACAGATACACTGTTGATGAGTACGACAGAAAAGCTCCTTCACTCTGTGGTGACGAGAGCAGATGTTCTCCTGCAGCTTCTGGGAGGGCTCCACCAACTTGTGTTGCTCAAAGGCAGAGGAATTATAATGAGGCTGGACGTGAGTCTCACAGTAAGAGACCAGACACATCAGACAGGACTTGGCAGCTTTCAGTTTCCTCCCAGTGCAGACATCACAGGCCACATCTCCAGGTCCAGCATAGCAGTGATCAGCAGCAGCAGCTTGGAGTCCAGTCTTCTTCAGCTGCTCCACTAACTCTGCTAACATGGTGTTTTTCACCAGGACAGGCCTCGGTGTGAAGCTCTGTCTGCACTGAGGGCAGCTGTAGAGTCTCTTACCGTCTTCTTCATCCCACGATTTTTTAATACAGTTCATGCAGTAGCTGTGTCCACAGGGAATAGTCACTGGATCGTTCAGTAGATCCAGACAGATGGAACAAGAGAAGGTTTTTTGGTTTAACTGAACTCTTGTCTGAGCCATTTTACTCTCTCGCAGCGAATGAGTCTCAGATCAATTTCACTTTCTTTTAGCTAAAAGCATTTGAGCTGCTATAAAACCTGTTTGTGCAGTGGGTGGAGGCCAGTGTTCATTCTAGTCTAAACGCTTGCGCAATCATACACTTTTCCATTTTTGTCTTCACACAGCAAATCTATGCAGCGCATAAAATAAAATCCAAGCTGAACTGTAAATAACATAAACATAGTTTATTTTGTACCACTTTGCAATGCAACTCTGAGCTACAGGTGACAACAAGCGGTAATTACAGTAACAAAGTAGACAGATGTAGTCACTGTCACCTGGTGAGTGACGTTAGCGCCTCTCTGATTGGGAAGGGAGGTGATAAGAAGCTTGCAGGTGTTATACTGATACCAATACTACCATACTGATGGTTCTCGAAGGAAAGGACGCTGGTTTCGGTCGGAACGTGAGTGGGAGCTGCACAGGGTGAGGGATTTGTGGATTTGAGCGCTAGCAGTGTTATGGTTTTAGCAAACTGAAGTCTTGTTGTTTTTATGTTGTAATGTCGCTGGAGCTTGTGGGGCAGCCACGCAGTCAGTGGGGTGGTGTCCAGAGGGAGACGCGCAACGATCGTGTATACGGTAATTGACAGGGAAGGTACTTCTAATTAGAGGGGTTTTAAAGTAAAATATTAAAATTGGAAAACTTATTAAGGTTTGAATTAAATGTTGAGTTTTCGTTATTGTGTGTTGCAGGGATTGCTGTTGCGGCATATCGCTGTTTCCTGCTGTCTGTTTGGGTTTTTTTAAGTTTTTTTTTTTTCTTTGGTTAGTCCACTCAGCCTTGCATGGCCTGTTGTCATATGCTGGAGCATGTTCTGTAAGGGTGGACTAACCACGTTTTTCTTTGTATAATTAGTTTTTTGTTTTTTTGTGTCGTTTAGCATTAGCCATTTTCCTAGCCGTCCCTTGTGGGTATCCGTAGCCTGGCCCGTTGATCGTGCTAAAAGGCCGATCGGGGGGTTTATTTAATCACGTGTGAATTGTATTGCGGTGCCTTAACCCTCAGCATGACAGTGTGTGCCGTGTTCCACTAAGGGCTTTTTGTAAACCCTTCAGTACAGGGAGCAGCGGTTCCGGGTACTATCAGTAATAGTAATATGAACAACTACAGCTCCATGAAACTGGAGCTGGTGGCTCTGAAATGGGCTGTAACTGAAAATTTAGAGAAATACCTGTTAGGCCATCGCTGTACAGTATTCACAGACAACAATCCGTTAAGTCACCTGGCGATAGCGAAACTAGGGGCTACAGAGCAGAGATGGGTCTCAGAGCTGGCTGCCTTTGATCTATCAAAAAGGTATCGCCCGGGCTCCCAAAACATCAACGCAGATGCTTTGTCGCGTCAGCATGAGAACCTAAGACATGCAGAGGCTCCCGAGTTAGATCTACAGGGTGAGAGAATTCCCATTGTGCAGACAGAAATTAGTGTGTTGACAGGGTGTTCACAATTGTAAAGATTGTGAAAGGTGTTTTCTTTCCAAAGCTATTCAGCCAAAGGTTAAAACATTTATGGGGAGTATTAAAGCATCGTGGCCCTATGAAATTCTAGCCATAGATTTTACGGTGTTGGAGCGTTCGACAGATGGTAGAAAAAACACATTAGTAATGACCAAAGTGTTTTCCAAGTATACACAGGCTGTCCCGACTAAGGACAAGCAGGCCAGTACAGTGCCGGAGGTACTGGTGAAGCATTGGTTTCAATCATTTGGACCCCCGAGTCGAATTCATTCAGATCAAGGTCGAAACTTCGAGAGTGCACTGATCAATCAACTGTGTAAAATCTATAAGGTTGAAAAGAGTCGTACTACCCCATATCACCCACAAGGGAATGGTCAGTGTGAGCAATTTAACCGCAAACTTCATGATTTGTTACGGGCCTTTCCCCAGAGCAGACACGGCGGCGGCCTTACCACCTATCACTGAATATGTAACAAACCCAATAAACACTTCTTGAGGCAGTTCCACACCATCAAACTCCACTACCGGTCTCCACTCCTTTCACTTCTCTTGTCAGTCTTCTAGTACAAACTACATTTTTCTAATTACGTTGTAAATGGCCTACCAATACTTCCATACTGACCCCTACCGGGACTCCGTTCATAACCCCTTTACATCCACTCCTTTGCTTCTCCCCCACTTTAACCACCTTTACAACCTTCACCTTCAACAAACTACCGTCACTTAATACCCTCGCATACTTTATGTCTCCAACCTTGTCTCAGAAATTACTTTAGTTTTACTGGGTCCTTCATCTTTACTCCACCTCTTCTTCACTTCCCAAACCCCACTGCTTAAATACTGTACCTCACTCCCTCAGAGTGAACCTACCTTCAGGCAAACCCATTTACTTCATGGGGAATTCCAACCCCACCTATCCAAACAAACCGCTGCTGAAAGGTACTTTTATCACTAAACACACTAAAGCAGATAATTTTTTTTTTTCAAATTATATTTGACTTTCTCAACCATACTGACCAATTTACGACATAGAGTAAAAGGATGCGCAGGTCCATCGGTTGGTTTACTAGTCAAAGGGAGAATTACACCATCTGCTGCATAATGTCTCCTGTGGCCCAGGAGGAGCTTTGTTGTGTGTGACTGCGAAGACCAGCAGAGACCATGACCCACTATAGGAGACTGTCCCGTACATTCTACAGGGACAGAGTAACGCAGAGTAAACGTCCCCACAAACCACTAAATAACGTCAACGCTATTTATTGGCTCAGAACCAAATGAAAATTTTCAAAAGGCTTCACCATCAAAGTGATGTAAAGGGGAATAAATATTAATGACTAAACCAATACTTGGTTCAAAGGGTTGGAAGCAGAGTAAGTAAAAAGAGACCAAGGGTCTCTGATGATAGAAGACGGCACAGGCTCCGCTGCCCCTGAGCAAACAGTGAGTGGTTTGTCTGCTGGGGAGTCACTACTGGAGTAGGACAGGGAGGCGCTGGTGTTGTGTAAGCCACCATTACAAAAAAAAAACATTTTCTGAGCCAGAACATAAAATTCTTCAGGACCAGGATTTCAGGAAACCTGCACCTAAATGGTGTGGGTTTGGTCTAAGCCTCCTTGTATTTAGTGTCTGTCGTTTTAATCATTTCTATTTAGCACAACTTTGGCGAAGGCCAGTACAGAAGGTCTGTTCAGCCATTCATCCTTAAAGAAAATGGATGTAATTGAACTAAATGGAGGTCAGTAAAGTGACTCTATTTGTTGCAGTAATATCTGGATGTGTTAGCAGGTGGACTGACCTGAATCACCATACAGAAACCACTTCCTGCTAAAACCCTGTTTGTGCAGTGGGCGGGGCCAGTCTTCATTCTAGGCCACAATCGTGCCTTTTTTGTCCACGCAGCAAATCTATGCTGCGAGCTTCCTGTTGTCGTTGCTGCCAACTATCCACCTACTACAGCACGTCTGTGATTTGAACGGTCCATGATTTAAAGCGTCTGCTTCCTCGGTCCCTGTGATGCAGCTGCTACTTTAAGAAGCAACCGGGGACTATTGTAAAGAAACGCTTTGCTGCCATTTAATGAAGGCTGATATTACACACGCTTCGAATTGAAACGCTCACTCACTGGTTGCATGACTTGCTTTGAGTCGATGCGTTCACCGTCTGACCGGTTTCACAACACAAGTGTTTCACTGTTGTATCGGCTGATGGAGAAGAATTGTTTATTGATTTCAAAAGTGCTTTTAATCGGCGCATTTTGTTCCAATTACTTGAACAATTGAAATAAATACAAAGAAAATGATCGACCTGGGACGAAGAGGAACCAACCACTTAAACAAAAGTGGATGTTTACGTTGTGATTATATATATTGATGCAGGTCCTAACAACTATAGTCTACTGATACAATTCTGTTAAAAACAACAACAACAGAGTCCCAGGTTTTACTAAACCACATTTACACCTGATGCTGCTGGTGCTGTTGCTGATGACGACAGAGGATGCGTTCGAAAAAAAGGAACGTAGGAAGAGAACGAATGGAAAAAATCCTTTTTTCTTGTGGTAAAGTTTTGTTTTCCTGTCCTCATATTTGTAAAGTACCAAAAATAGACGACGCGGCTTCATTCAGGTCTTTCACACTCCCACATCTCACTTGCGTCATCGCTGCCCGTGTCTCTGTTACATCATCGGACTTCGTGTCGCTCGCACGTTTGGAGCCTTTTTAAAACAGCCTCTTTTCCCAAAATCAATGCAATCCGGCCCCATTTGTGCAACAACGCAGCGCTTGATGTAACTGCCCGAGGTGCACAGTTACTCCTCCAGTGGAAATTATGTCAATTAATGCACAGATGACAGAAATGCAATTTCACTTCAAGTGAAAACGGCCGCCAGTCGCAAGCACGTGCACAGTAGCAGAGAGAACACACGTGTGTGTGTGTACACAAGCTCAACCCTCACCTTCTCATCTATTGATTGCTGCACACTGGAAAACCCTGGTGAAGCTTCCTCAGCATTATTTCTGAGTTTATGTGAAAGAAATTTCCCAGAATCTACATTTTAGATAACCAGTCCTGTATCGACTGCACATACTCAGCCCTGGAGCTGTTTCAGGCCAGACGTGTTTCACGCCTTCATGTACAGTAAACAAGACTAATGGAGCAACTTGGACAGTTAGGCAGCAGGGTGGACAAAAAAATAGACTCTGGCTTCAGGCTGAAATATGGAAGTAAGAAATCACAGGAATCAAACCCAGTTAATGAGTTCAGGACCACACAGATATCAGTTGTTTTGTGGCAAGGCAGGGTTTCACCTGTTACGGCGGTTGCACGGGTGCAGCACACGCTTCTGTGGTATCAGGTGTTTGAATAAATCGATTGATGTGGGAGAGAACACACTTTCCAGCAGAAGCACTTAGATTTCAGTGAAGCCATTCTCTGAACAATCTGAACTTTGCCCATCACATAAATGATCCTGAATCATTCAGCTGGTTCATTTGAAGCCTCGTAATAACAATCATGTTTCAAAGAAATATAATCGATAATGTTGAGGCATGTTCATATCTCTTGTGGAGGTGGAAACGCTGTATGAGACAAACGAACCCAGTTGCACATATGACATCCTCTAGCGTCTGATTCATAAATCCAACGCACCCTGGTGCAGCGGGGCGGGGATTGAACCTCACCTGTGCGCTCTTTGTCGGCCGGCTGTCACAGGTTGTTGGAGGATTCATGTTCAACGGGCTGCAGTGAGTAAATGAGTTTGGTTCCTATTGGACTCTTTACTGGTGAATATTACTGGGTTCCTCTGGCTCCGCTCATGGTCTACAGTCAAACCCAGCTTTATATCATGGAGCAAATCTACCTTATTAGCTCCAACATGTAAGACACCGTCCCGGTGATGTAAAACACAATCTCACTGCAGTTATTACGGGATCTTTCCACAGCAGCCATGTGGAAAATTGGACCATGAGCTCAGGCACTAAGCTAGCAGCCAGATTTTAAATCCTTCCAGCAGTTAATCAGATGTTGTGACCTCTTCCAAACCCTTCATCTAATGAGGACTCCAGTTCATCTTATAATATTCTTTTAGGTCCATTTTGATGAAGTTTTTTTGGGGGGTGACTACATTGTGGTTGGTTTCTATAAACCCACAGAGTCAAGTGTAACGTGGCTGATACCAACTGATATAAAGGTCGACATATTTGTATCCACCAGATAGAAACTCCAATAAATTAAACCAAGAGATTCAGAGCTCATTCAACCAAATTAGAAAACAGATCACATTAGTAAAAAGTAATTAAGCGTCCTGTAATTAAAATGAAGACAAATGGGCTGTCAGCTCCACTTTGATTCAACATCTGGCTGTATTTAACCTCACATTGCTCCAAACTAATGTCAAATCTTCAAGGCCATGGTACATTTGCTTAATAACATTGTCTGGATGGCTGTGTTTGAAGTGACCCCGCTTGTTTCTCCCTGACTCGTATTTCCATGATCGAGCTTCGTTGTCTCGGTCTAGACTTGACGGCACTTGCTGCAACCTCTTACTTTCTAACTCGCTTTGCTGCAATTTGCCACTGAGTGATTGGAAAAATCAAATTAGCCTAAGTGTCTGTGGCGGATGTGGCAGCTACAGATGGAAAAATACAGATTAGCTCAACTTGAGCTGCCTGTGTACATGGTGCTGATTGTGGAAGTTGTTACAGACGAGTTTAATGACCTGAAACGTGTTAGATAAAGCTGCATCAATCTTTATTGTTAAGCATCTTTGCAAAATAAGTCAGAATAGAAATGTTGAGAACCAAGCACTGGGTTTTGAGTTGTCTTACTTTGATATTAGGCTGTGTTTTGGTTCAAGAAGTTGGGGGAAGAAGAAAGGATTTGAGGAAAATAAAGACTGGGATAGAGAGAGGAGCCTGTGCTAAGTACAAGAAATATAGAAGAAATGTATTAAGTTTGTTTTCATTGTATAGATTTCCTGAGGAGCTGAGATGCTTTTATTATGTCCCTTATTTTGAAAGCCTACATATGGAGAAGCTGAGTTGGGCCTCGCTCCCTGTGGAGCTATTTAGTTGAGCTGTGAGCTTTTCTGCCTCCGGACCAGTGTGAGAGAAACAAATGGTATCAACAGCTTTTTTCCCTTCAGATGGTGATGAATTCCCTGCACTCTGATTAGGCCAGGCTGTTGTGACCGGTCACCGCTCTCAAGACAATAGGTTCTAATGGGTTTGCTAAATGGCCAGAACCCGTCCTGTGGGAGAGAAGAATCATATAACAAACAACTGCACAGAGGAGAACGAGTGAGGGAGTGGTTTTCTGCAATAAGCGGCTGAAATGGACGGGGAATAGTTAAAGAGCCTGACCTGGCGGGGAACCAGAGGGTAAGTGGCTGTCGGCTTTGTTTATTTCTAATTATTCATGTGCGTGGGCATATGTGCCTGTTTGTTTACCTGTTGAATTTGGCATCCAGCAGTCAAAATTAAACAGCTCACCTGAGGATTACGTCCCCGGACCGGAGCTTCCTGAGCCAGTAGCCGCCAGGTCTGTACCGCTTTACCACTGGACATTAATTGTGACACTGATTGAAGGTGAGTTGCATCCACACCTGACGCCAGATGGACAGAACCTCAGACTGACCATCAGCAGAACTAACGAGATGTGGAGGTCTGAAGAAACTGCTTCACATGATGCTCATCACGTGAATAATTACATGAACATGTGAGTTGTACACGAGTGATGATGGCCCCTCTTTTGTTCGTTCTCCTGATCTCTCACTCTTTTCCTCTCTCTCTCTTCACTCGCCCACACCTGGTTCTCAGGGACCAGTTCTTCCCAGATTGTGCTCGTCAGGTTGTTCATTGTAGTTCCTCTCTGCATGTGTTCAGGTTGGGCTGTGGTTGCTGTGATTTTGTCTCTTCTTTGACTTGCATCTGAATAACTGCTGTATCTCTAGTTAGGAATTGTTGTTGGTTTAACACAAGCTGAAGAAGTGAGACCCGGCCTCTGTTTGTCCTGTTTCAGAGGAAGAGCGTGCTCCGTGCTTGGGGCCGCGCCTGAGGGGAGTCTCGTCAGTCACCCAGAACCTGGGCCACCTCCCGACAAGGTCGCAGAGGTGTCCCACCCCGAGATTAAAGCGGCTCCATTCATCCAGTGAGGGCCCCCTCCAGGCAGCCATTATCAGAGCGGATCGCTGTGCCAAAAAGCTCAAATGGATGCGTGGAGCACAGGCTGTGACCTTCCCACAGACCGCTGCCATTTTCAAGCCTCTCAGTCTCACAGGATGGCTCGCTGCTCGAAGTATTGCTCCTTATCGTTGGGAGTAAAAGGAACGTTTTACTTATTTGTCTGGTCATCGCTGTAGTGTTTTTTACACTTTTTTGTTTTTTACACTGTTTCCAGTGTTTGTGCTGGCGTTGGCTTCGGCGCAGGCAGGCAGTCTGGTTAAGGTCTCAGTCCAAAGATCTCACACAAACACAGCTGTCAGAATTGGCTCATGTCCCTTATTAGCGCCTGCTAGTGTGCACATATTTGCTTGTGTGGGTTCTGTCAGAACGCTGGGTCTCTGTGGGAGGGCAGACTGGCACCGGGACCTCCAAGCACTTAAGTTTTTTATCCATCCATCAATGAGGATTTTTGTTTGTACCTTAAAAAAAGCATCAAGTCTCTTCTGTGTGGACGATGTTTGAGATACATGACCGTCACTTGCTGCCACTGAGGTTCCGGCTCTGCTTTCTGCTGTGAATGTTCCCTGAATGCATCACCAGGGAGGCAGCTGATTTGTAATGAAGCCATGCGGCAGTATGTGACGGATGAATGTGATGGTTCGACGTCGTCCGCCTTCTATTTTCAGGAGCTGGGTCTGAATGTGATTGGATGCTGGGCCGAGGAGTAGAGCGTCCAGCGTTCCACCGCTGATTACGGTCAGTCAATCAGCAGATGGAGGAGTTCAGATGAAGGCGGACTCAAGGAATGCCGGGTGAACTGCTATCTCGCAGCTTCTGATTGCAGAACACACCTTATCAAGGTAATAGGCTATTAGGGTGGGGATAATTAAAGGCCGGGCAGAGCGGCGGGGGGTGGGGTGGGGAGCGCTGGCTCCGAGGACCTGCACATCGAGGACGCAGCAAAACGGAAGAATGTTTCGCTTCTACTCTGCAGACGTATGATCTAATCAAGCTGTGCAAACACTTGAGACAGACACCGCCTGTGCCGCTCACACACTGAGCACCGGGTTTCATCAACCAGCGACTCGCTGCCCGACGCGTCTGCAGTTTTCCCTGTGCACAGCAGATGGAAGCAGAGCCACACGGAACTTTGGAAATGATGCACATAAAAGTTGGGTGTGAGTTTCTCCAGAAGGTGAGAAGCGTAGCGCCCCCCCCCCAGCAGGCAGACAGGGTGTTTTGAACTCTCTTCAGTCAGGTTCCTCTGAAGGTGGAACTGGGCTCCTTGCAGCAGGGAATGCGATAGCTTTATTTCACGGTGACAGATGTCTTGATTTCCACTCACCCCTGCGCCCTCAAACGGCGGCGGAGACAAGGCGGCGACAGGAGGGCGTCGGCGCTGACGACGTGGAGATCAGATTAAATGGAGTCGCCGGAAGCCCGGATGCTTTAGTGGCACCATTAAAGCAGATGTTTGACCCAGAGGTTCACTTTCCTTCCTCTGCCCCTTGATCCAGCTTTGAACCTGCAGTTTGAGAGCTTTGGGTATTTGTAATATGGACTCGCTATTATTCCCTCTTCTGCTGCTTCTCCCTCCCTAATTAAAGCTCAGCTATGTGAACCCAGGATTAGATCAGACCAGGGAAATCAATGGCTGACAGCACAGGAAAAAGGAGCGGCACAGTAAGCAAGCCGTCACATTTTAATCAGGACGGCGAGGCTCGGTGGCCATAGCGCCGGTTCCCCTTCGAGGTCGCGTTTGTCAGTCACGTGAGTGCGTGTCTGCGGTGGCGCTGGAGTGTGCGGCGCCTCTGGGAGAGGTTGGACCCTCGAGTTCCCACTAAAGGCCTGACCGATGCCTGAAGCCCGGGAGGCATCCACGGCTATGTAGGACTGCAGCCTCAGCGCTAGCAGTCGTGGGAATTGGAGCAACCCTGCAGCATGTTCTCACACACTGGCCTCGAATGGAGAGCGGTGCACTCGCCTCTGTTCTGGTTTCACCGGGCTGCGGCATCCAGCAAATATGTACTGAATGCGGAGAAGGAATCCAGGATGTCTGATGTCACAGAACTGTGACAATTAACATTCATTGCTGTATCTAAATGTGAAAAGCCTTCTAAAGCTTGATCCTCTCCAGCTATTGGGGCATAATGTTGTGCGACACCTTTGTGTTGCTGACATTTGTTTTATAATGTGTGGAATGGACTTCATATGTGTGTAATGGACGGATAAGTCCCTGCATTCACACTGCTTTTAGTACAGTGAATTACCATAGCCAGGACCCACAGCACACCATTCCCTGAAGCTAAACGTTCTCCTGAAAAGACAAAAGTGCACTTCTACATCAAAGATTTACTCAGACTCCTGTTAAGGTTTGCAAAGCAAACGATGTATTTAAAGGTGAGGAAACTGCTTTGAGAGATGAAAAGTTTAAGGTCAGGTCGTTGAAAGTGGAAGGAAACGTTCTCCGTCATAAGTTTTACTTGAGCGGCCGAAGCCTTGGGAGCTTTTTTTATGTTTCGGACGGCTGAATGCGCAGAATGAAACATTGAAAAAGTCTCCAACATCAGCAGCCGACAGATTGTTGCTCATTCCTTCAGATGTTGGATGTTGGAGAGGTTAATGCCGCTGTACGAAGCGTGTAAAGCGCAAGGCGTGAGTCGTGCCTGATATGAGGCAGCGACTCACTTCATTGGAGCTGAAGTTACAGTAACGTGTGATGTGACGCGAGGAGCGTTTTCAACACCGAGGCGTTGACGGAGACGTGCAAGTGGTCTGTGAACAGTGGTTTTTACAAAACAGATTAATTACAGACACAGGTCATGTCTAATAATCCTCCAGATGAATTAGGATGAACTAATGGAGACTGACGTCAGATGTTTGAGGTTGTGCAGGAAGAAGCACAACGTGGAGATGAACCTGCTGGAGGCGTCGCACGATCAAGAAGCAGAGAAAATGAGCCTCCCTTAAAATGAAAACAAGGCCGGCTTAATGAGTGCGTTGCTTTTGTTGTGTCGCAGTGGCAGGTGCGTTCTCTGGGGTTTTTATTAAAGTCATCAGCGCAGGAGGCTCAACGCCGCGTCTATATTTTGTTTGCAGTGATTGTGAAGTGTGACGCCTCTTGTAAGCGAAGAATGATGCATTCAGCCGAAATGAATGATCCATCAAGATTATGTTCTTATTGCCTTGTGCTGCACCTCTGCAGATTAAAGTCTTCCTCCTCCCAGCTAATCTCCGTCTACTTCGGGCTCCGCGCCGCTCGCCGGCTTCCCTTTCGTCCGTCGCTAGGCTTTAATTGAAGACTCATCAGGTTGCGAGAGAAGGAGCGGTCGCACAAAAAGACATAAGCTCCACTGTCCATCGGAGGCCGTGTCACTGGCGGCCGTCAATCTGCTTCCTCGGGAAGGATCAATAAGCTTCACACAGAGGGCTGACGCTGGCCCAGCCGAGCGAGGAAAAACAATTTAAGACTGGGGGTTCAGGATGTTAACAGTTTCACTTTGTGATTTTTGACAACACTCAACATGTTCTACTTTTGTCAAGATTAACCCCACTTCCAAATGACACGAGGAGCTGCAGGCAGACTCACAGACGCATCTCGTCCTGACAGCGTGACAGCGACGGGTCAAAGTGTCCAATAGGAAACAAACTGTGACTTAAGTTTTTTTTCCACTTTGCTTATATTTCTGCCAGATGTCACGCCGTCGAGTGCAGTTGTTCATTTCACAGCAGTAATATGGGTTGTGTACTACAACCTGCAGAGACCGGTCCCTCTGGGCTGCGCACAGTTGGTGCAGTGATCAGACGTTCAACGAGCTGCAGCAGTGCTGCTGTGTGATCCGGAGGAGAGAATGCTTTCACCGGTTCTGAAAAGCGGCTCCGTCAATATTTAGTCCGAAAATGACAGAAACGGGTCAAAAACGAGAAGCTGCATCCATTAAGTTTATGGTCTATGGAACTGAACTGATAAACCTGTCGTTGGGGGAATCCGAAGAGTCACCTCAACGTTCACCGTCTCTGCTGAATCAGCTTTAGCTTTTATCAGCTGAAGACCCCCCCCCCCCACACGCGTTTTCAACCTTCAATCAATCAGTAGCTCATGAGGAATCCTGAGCACGGGGAGCTTTTCCTGCCATCGTCCTTACTCCACATCTCTGAATAATTAGTCCGCTCCTATGGGACCTGGAGTCCCAGGACGTGCTGGAGGTTGTGTCCAGAGAGGGAAGAAGTCTCGGAGCATCTGCTTGAACTTGACCAGTAAAGCTGCTCCCCACACAGTAGCACACATTCGGTTTGTGGATGAAATGTTCATGGCCTGATTGTCTAAACGATCGTTCCCACCATGCAGCCAAGAAGTCGCCACCCGCTCTCCTGCTGAGGCAGCGCTACTGCGCCGTCACGTTGTGATGTCCTCACGCCACCGGCCAAACATCAATCAATACGTGCTCCCATCAGTGTTTGCACAGCTTCACCGTTTAATCCCAGGTCTGGAGCTTCTGCTTGAAAGTGTGCAGATCAGCTCTTTTTGTCTGATTCAAAGACTCCTCCCCACTCCAGCCTCACTTAACCTTCACACCGGAGCTTTGATTTCAGAGGTGATTTGGTTGGACTGTGTCTGAGGAAACGTGAGCTTCAACGGCTTGTTGTGGAAAGATCACGTCCTGAAATCGCCAGCGTCTCCATGACGATGGCTCAGTCACAGTAAATGTGTAGCTCCTTCCTGCAGATGTTCGTGTTTAATGTTGGAGTTCACAAGTGACCAGTCAGCGGGAGTGTTGACATGTTGTGATACGACTGATTTATTGGCTGCTTAACGCCACCAAGTCATTAAGATGGTACGAGTGTGATACGAATAAGCCGTGGAAAAATGTATCAGCGATAAATATCATCTTTCAACCTCCGTACGACTTTGACTTTATGTGGAGTCGGCGCCGCTTGGAGGGATCAATGAGTCAAAATCAGCACGTTAAAGTAAATGTCTGAGAGTTCCTGAACTTATGGGACAGTTCATTTGCATTCACATCAGCTCACCGTGGTTACAGGTGTGTTCAGTCCTCCACCTTCTTTACCCAATGTTACAGAATAAAGGCTGAGCTGTGAGAGGATGAAATGAGAAGCAGCGTGACGGCGTTTTTCATCTCCCTTCCGTTTCCGGTCTTATCCCCCGACGCCCCGCTCGCCCCCACTCCCTCTCCTCTCCTCTCCCGCTCACCCTCACCCTCTCCTCCAGGATAATGGGTTTAATTAAAGCACTTCATCTCCCCAGGTCAGGACGGAGGGGAGATAAAATGCTTAGGCAAATTCTGTGCGTCTCATTTCTCCTTCCTCCGTCCTGTTGGGTTCAAACCCCTCAGCCTGGTCTGGGACCGGTACCAGGTGAGTGGGTGCTGTTGGGCCCATGGAGGCTTGTGAACCAGGGGTTGAGGACCGGCTGCTCGCTGTCAAAGAACCTCTAAAACTGCTTCACTTTACTCTTGCACCAGGTTAAACAAATCCCATTTTCTCTCATCACACATTTTTATTTCCTGCTTTTGGTTTAAAAACATAAAAACATGTTTTTAAACATTGCAGCCAGAAACTACAGGTTTGGGTTTTAAGGCACAATATGCATGTTAATTTTTAAACTGTTTGAGATTGCAGAGTTATGTGTCATTTAAAATCGGCATGTTGCATCTGGACCAGTGCCCTCCTGCTTTAGTTCAGATCAAACCTCTCAGACATTTTTCTTCTTCTCTACCTATGGATCCTTATGTGAAATGATGGAGAGGCGCCAAAAGTTGTTGCTTATTCGCGTGTTCCCTCTGATCTGCTTTGTTGCTCTCGGCTGGAAAACTCCCATTTGACGAAATCCCTTCTATGTTTCTGCTGCTGTAAGCTCCATGTCTAACTGCTTCAGAGGTGTTTGGCTTAAGAGCATCCGTTCTTGATGTACAATATGTGTCCAAACACACAAACTGTGTGTGTGTGTGTGTGTGTGTGTACGAATGTGTACGAATGTGAATCAGCATGTGAGTTTGGGAACGAGGGGAAGAGAAATGCAAATGTTCCCATCTTAAAGTCAGTGTGTAAAGAGCGAGAGAGAGAGAGAGCGAGAGCTGATTCACCGCGTCTCCTCTGCCCTGACGCTCAGAACAAACTCGTCTCAGGAGGACGTGCCGTTGCCAGGGCTCTCCTCCTCCTGTTTTAATTATGCTTTTCATTTCTCTTACCCTGTTCCACGATGACGCGCCCTTGTCCTGGAAGCCACGCCGTTCTCCTTCCGTTCTCCTTCCGTTTTCCCTCCGCTTCCTGGTTGTTCTTCCTCATCCTCCTCCTCGTCTCTCTGAGCCCTTTTGGTGGTGATGTATCGTGACTGACCTGGTTGTTGAAGGGAAGAGACTCCGTTCTGATGACTTCATCATTATTGTTTCTGACACAAGACAAAGGCCTAAGACAATTAATGACAGGTTAATGAATGCACCAATCAGTCCTCGTTCCCTGTGTTTGGATGACATACATACAACCAGTAGCCTCAACGATGGCCTAGTCAACGACCAACACTGTACCCTGTTGGTGGGAACTCTTCAGGGATGAATGTGAGTCCAGAGGCAGCAGCAGCATTGAACGGAGTCCCGTCTGAAGGCTCGTGTCCTTGTCCACATCCACATGTGTGGTCTCTCTTTTTTTACCCATACATTTTCATTTTTCTTCTCCTACACCATGGCTTGTGTTGTCTTGATGGCACAATGCGATTCTGTGTACGTTTGGTGCACGTTCATGGTGTGAACCTGGGCCAGCGGTTCCAGTTTCAACTCACTGAAGGACAGGGAAGACGCTTCATGAGTCAACGAGCTCCTTCAGCTCCTCTTGTCTGGCGATGCGTCATCTAGTCACTATGGACCCAGAGACAACAGCGAGAAGATGCAGGCGTTTATTGAAGCTTAAATATTTATACAAGCCATGTTTGTTTGTCTCAGTGAATGAACTGATGGCGCAGACGTCGGCTGGAGCAATCAAAGCTCCGTCTCTGAACGTGTTCCTGTCAGAGCTCAGACTCAGACGCCGCCTGATTTCACAACTCCCGTTGTTTCTTTTGTGTTCCTTCACACGCGCCCGCTTTTTCTTCCTCTTGCGTCGCTGTCACAGCTTTAGAAGAATCGTGAGCTTTTCTGAAACAGGTTTAAGCTCACACGGACGCCTTATCTGGGTACGAACTGCAAATAGAGTGAATCCACAATGATTTCTTCCCTTTCTCTGCAATTCCATCAGCCAGAGTTTGAGTGTTTGAAAGACTAAATGAATGGAGGTCTGTTGGCTCATTTTGCTTTAAACAATCAGACACAGTGTAACGCTGAGAGGATGTTTGTTGCCATTCCTAATGTTGTGCCATCTGTTTTCTGAGTGATTCCATTAGTTTGCTGAGCGCTGGCTGGTTTAGGTGTGCTGTGAACAGCTGAGCCCCGAACGCAGCACACAAGTGACCACTAAGCTGTAATTCATTCTGATCAGCTCAAATCCAAGCGAAGCCACAGTTACTCAGCAACTAGTCCCGGTCTGAGGGTTTTACAAGGCAGATGCTGTAAAGATTTAAAATGACACACCATTACAGATCAAATATTACCTTTTTGCTCCCTTCAGGAGAATTTCGATAAAATGTGACGGCCACAATATGAGCAAACGCACACGCGTGCTCGCTTTCCATCCTCCAGCGCATCAATAACTGTGATTGTGTTCGTGCGCACACAGCTGTGGGCCTGTTTTTTTTTTTTTTTCACACCCTGATGCCGGCGTCGGCTCGCTCACCTGTACTACCATGCGTCTCGGCTCCTTAATCTGATTTGACTCCGCTCCTTAAACCACTGTCTCTGCCAACAGCTCTCAGTGCGATGCTGTTGTCTGGCGCAAAGTAATGAAAACGCATAAAGCTCTCATTACTGAGCGAAGGCTGTGGGGATGAGCGGCAGTAGCTCACACACACACACACACACACACACACACACACACACACACACACACACACACACACACACACACACACACACACACGCATGTGGAGTAGCATCATGCACTCTCTCTCTCTCTCTCCAGCGGGCGAGCGAGCCCGCGGCGCGCTGCACTTTAAATTACCCAGCTGTCACCGGGCTCTGATTGATGGTTCATTTTCTCATGGCTTCTATATGGTGAGCTATTATTGGTGGTGTAATGTGTCCGTGGACACGCCGGGGTGGGCGAGCTGCTGGATGGTGCGTTCCTATAGATTATAGCTGGTGGTTACTTGGCGCCTGCACAAGGACAGATGCTGTGCAGCTCTAAAGTTCTGTGGCAGGACAGCATTTTCTAATGACCGATGCGTGTTTGTTAGAGACAATAACATAGATTCAGAATCAGTTACTCTTAACGCGCTAAAACAGACGGAATGGATTAATCTTAAACTAAAACTTAAACTCTAGAAATACAGACATGGATCAGTCGAACTCCAGAGGTCAGAGAGGTGGTGATGCTGTGAGACATTTGCTCCTCAGAGTCACAGGTTCATTAAGTTCTAACGCTTTTTGTAGACGTGTACAACGCATTTACGATTCAGTGCGACTGTCGCTTCCTGAGGAAACTGACGCCACCGTCTACGGAGCTGCTTCAAAATAAAGACGCCCTTGTTTAACGACATGTAAGTTGTAATTCTACGATTTCTAATGTTTAGCTTATAGTTGAGCTGGTGGAGGTGTTGCAGCTTTTACAGAATGGTTTTAGTGATAGTGGGCACCAACAGAGACGGGAACAAGGCGAGGTTGACCTTTTAATCAGTCCCAGAAGAAGGCAGAGAGGCCCACGAGGAGAAATTGGATTTACTGATGAAGACAGAAACACAGAGGGGCTCCAATAAGCAGCTGCTGCATCTGGATGAGCAGAGAATATTTCCTTGGCAGTGTTTACAGCTGCTAACGCGCTGCTAACGCGCTCTGCTAACGCGCTCTGCTAACGCGCGCTGCTAACGCGCGCTGCTAACGCGCTCTGCTAACGAGCGCTGCTAACGCGCTGCTAACGCGCTCTGCTAACGCGCTCTGCTAACGCGCTACTAACGCGCTCTGCTAACGCGCTCTAGGCTGCAGGTGCTTCCGTCTTTGTCCTCAGTGGGCACAAACTTCCTGGTGAACTCCAAACTTTTCAGGAAGCCCTTGATAATTCATGTAAAACTTGTGAAAATGTAAATCTCCGCCAACTGTCAGTGCTTCTCTCTGATCATCCCCGCCTCCTCTGGGACGGCCCTCAGGGTCCTTAATCCTTCACTGAAACTATTGTTGATTCCCCACTTTGCCTCCTTCCTTCCTTCTCTTTCTGTTTTTCTTCTGTCCTTCCGTTGTTTCCCTCCTGCATTTTTCTTTTTCTGATCAACATGCATCTTTGATGCTGAATCCTCCAGCCAAATAACTTAATCTTTGAATACCTTTCCATCATCATGCGCTCTTCCTCCCGTCCTTCCCTGAATCTCTTTCTCTTCTTGCTGCTCTCTGAGGACGTAATCTAAACCTCCACTCAAATTACTGGTCTATTCTTCACTTGCTTCTTCGCTCTTTTCAGTAATTCACCTTCCGCCTGTTTCTTTCTGCTCCGTGGTCACTTTGCATCTCAGACTCTTTCTATTCAGCCCCACTCTCTGCCTGCCTGCATTTCCCTCAGGGTTTCCTTTTATCCTCCAGCTAAAATATCCATTCCTCTGTCGTCCATCCCCGGTTTTATCTCTCGCTGACATCCCTCGCTCTCCCCCAGTTTCTCTCTTTTCTTCAAACACATTTCATCCCTTTTACCCTTTATGCATTTTAGTCGTTCTTATCTCTGCGTAAACTCTACAGTACGTGTGTGAGCTGGTGTTCGCTGCAGCTGGCATCTTACACCACCAAGCCCCTGCTCTCTTGACAAGAAATCCATTATCTTCATGATGTTCTTGGACTTGGAGGAAATTGAGTTGCGCAACCCTATCGACTTTCTAGGACTTGCAGTGTTTTATTCCCAACTAACTTAAGACTCTTTTTGTGCCTGCCTTTCTTGTGGGAATGTTTAACTAGGCCAGAGGAGGTCAAGGGCCTTCACCAAGAAGGCCACGGGGCCCTGAATAGAACCTAGACTCTCACTGGAGTAAAAGCAATTAACAATCTTTAATGTAGTTTATTGTAAAATTTGTGCCTTTTTAAATAGTGTAAACATTGGAGGGTTCATGTTGGATGTTGATGCCTGCAGCCTCAGAAAGTGCAAAGTCTCTGTATTTCATCAGCCTTCTCAGTACGACTGCATTTTGTGCCATGCTGCAAAAAATAGCTCCAGGAACAGGTGACAGAGCATCTTTAACTTGTGCTCTATGGGTGATTGTTGTTTTTTTACAGTATTTTGATGGATTTGTTTTTTCGAACTCTCAACCAGTCAAACATTGGGAAACTGACTTCACCTCCATCGCATGTTGGGAGACTTGTGGTTGTTAGCAACTCAAAGGTTAATGTCGTAAAATGATTCAAATCAGCCGGTGTTTTTGTGACAAAGTCAGGGCTAATTTACTGACAAATTAATCTGCAAATACAGTAATTACCTTTTCAATCAAACCTCACAGGGTGCATCCAAACACCGGCGCCGTCAACTCGCAGGAGGAGGATTTGCATAATGCAGCTTCCAGCCGTTTACGCCGGGTGACGCGTGAATGAACCGTGGTGACGTGAACAGCGATGGTTGAAGTGATGGACTATTGTTAAGCTCGACTAGATGTGGTAATTAATTTCGCTCGCCACATGGAGCTGCACGTGGCCCCGTGCTGATTCGATCTAATTGGCTGTGCGCCGAGTCTGTTAGCGAAAAAGCATGTGACTAATTGCTAATGTGGAAATGACAGATTGTGTGGAAGCCGCTAACAAACCTCTAGATGTGTTGCTCTCTCGGAACTTGGCTTTTGGGTGTGTGTGTGTGGGGGGGGGGGTGGTGGTGGTGAGGAGAAGACATCTGACGTTCACAGAGATGTAGGTGCCTGTTTCATCCTTAGGTGTTTGCACTTTATTATTCATGACTCTGTGAAAACTGAACATCCTCAAAGTCTCCAGTGATAATTTGCTCGGGTTTAGGGCTCATTCAGTTATTTGTGATGTGTTTTCACACAGACGGGTCGCTGGTGATGGGACCCTGCAGGCTCTCACTCGGCTGCTCGCTCCCTTTGGGGAAACACCTAAACGCTCTTGACTTGTCTGCTTCCCCTCACTCTTAAACACAAACGCACTTTGGCAACTCTGATGAAAGAGTAATAAATGTGCTAATTTATGGCCTCTCCTTTGGATATTAGACACACATTTTATGATGAAACCACTTTGAAACTGAGGTAATGTTCGAGCTGAGACAAGTGAGACTCTGAAAATTGACGAAGCAGCTATTTTTCACACAAAGTTGAGGTTGAACGTTTGTTATCCTCAACTCCAAGGTAACTTTCCTGAAATATGGATTTTACAGGCGAACCAACGGCGAGAGCAAAATGACACTCGACTACAAGCAGCATCTGACCTCAGCAGCGTGAATGGAAATCCGTCTTTTCGGCTTCAAAGAGCTAATGAATATAAATGAAAGGCATTGACAAAAATGAATCGGCTGTAGATTAAAGATCAGAGCCCTCTGTAATTGTGATTATGCATGCGTTCACCCCATCGAGCAGATGAAAGATATCAATCGATGGCGAGCGTCAGCACTTTGGGCGTTTTAAATGCCAATAACCCGTCCTGGTCCCGTCTCTGCAGGCCCGGATGTGTCCGCGTACACGCCAGGCCGTTCACTACCGTCATTCTGAGCCACACATGCGTCTCCCTGCGTGAGGATCGACTCTTAATACTTTGATCTAAAGCGCTGAGGATGACAGGCGGGGAGATGAAGGGCGAAGGGTGAGGGCGGTGGATGTGGAGGCTGATGAGAGCGGTGAGGAGAGGTCCTGCTGCAGGAGCAGTGCGAGCGCTGCGGTGCTGATGCTGATGCTGATGACGGACGTCGAGGTTCCAGTGGGCCCACGCGACCTCGTCGACCGGCGCGATGCGCGCGTTTGTCCAAGGCTCCAAAGAGTCGAGTCATTTCACGCCGCCGAGCGCCGAGCGTGAAGTGGGTCAGCGGCGCAGGGGGACCGTGGCACCGCCGGTGACTCCGACGCTTCATTAAATGTCCTCGTCTAAAATTAAATTCTGCCGGAAGTTTCAGTTTCTGTCTGGGCTTCACCTGTGCTCAGAGGAAGTGATCGATCAAAGCCTGACACGGAGGTGGACGCCTCCACCGCCTGAGGCCGCTCGACCCGCGTCCCTGTGAGCCGGCGCCAAGGTCCAGTTCTTCAACCAATATTTACAGTGTGCGCTGGAATATCCTTAATCTGAATATTTAGCTTCTCTCTTTCAAAGTGTCCCAAATGAGCTGTCGTCGTGCGCTTTGCTTTTCTTTCGTTCCTCTCAAGTTTTGGGAAAACATTTTGCATTTACCAGGTTTCCATGTGACGGCTCTTTCTCTGTTTTAATGTTTACCCCCCTCCTCCTCCTCCTCCTCCTTTTTTTTCTGTGACTTTCGCTTCTGGAAAAGTTTTCACAGAGGATCATTAAAGATTCACAGAGGAAAAAGACAGAGAACACCACAAACAGAGAGACTGAGAAAAATAGGGCGAGACAGGAGAGGGGAAGGAACGCAGTGAGTGAGGAGCAGGCGGGCGGGAGGCTGATGAAGCAGCCAAAGTCTGACGCTTGCTCCCTGCTCCCCCGTCCTATCTGGCTCGCTGCTCTCTAACCCCAGCCTTCAAAGCCGCAGCGGGAGGCGACGCGCTCTCAGCTCCGCTCCCGGCTTCTAAATAAAACCTCCTCCGTCTATTTACCTTCTGCAGGGATTTCACTGCTGTCACATGCAGCTCGTTTGGGCAGAATCCCTCCTGTGTCTTTGTGTGTGTGTGTGTGTGTGTGTGTGTGTGTGTGTGTGTGTGTGTGTGTGTGTGTGTGTGTGTGTGTGTGTGTGTGTGTGTAGATTATTATCTGTACCTAATAAAGTGGCCAGTTTCATAAATAACATCCTAACCCGTCATCAGCAGAGACATGAGCTGAGGTGCCGGTTTATCACAGCGAGGCCTGTTCCTGTTGTTCACAGGTCGGTTCCCTCAAATATGCATGACATTAGTGAAGCAGTAGTAAAAGCTTTGTGTTGCAGTCATCAAACCCACAGCCCATCACTGAACTGCCTGTCGGTCACCAGGCCCAGTGAATGACAACGACAGTGAAAAACACTTCAATATTCTCCACACGACCCTTGGATCCGGGCTAAGAGACTTTTTGTCCTGTCATGTTTCGTTTCGTGTTTGCTGCAGCTGTGTTGCTTTGTCCGACAGTGGTTGAACAATGGAAAGTGAGAAATAAGAGCAGAGGAGATTGACTTGCAGCATCATCCTGCGCCCACCCTGTCTCCGCGTGTGATGCTTTCTTTGTAATTCACGTCTTCAGCGGCATTTCTGTGCGTATACATCTGTTTGAGTGCAAAGTGGACGCTGGCCAAGGATAAAGTGCTTCACTGCGGCCAAAAGCACACACAGCTCCCTCATTATTGTCTGTTCGTCAGGTGTGACGGGGCAGAGACGGAGAACGAGGCCAAGCGAGAGGCCTGAGTGCACAGGAAGTCGTGTCCCAGCTCATAATCTAATTTGATTTCCAATTTGTTGCGTTACCCCATAACCCCCCCCTCCCTCCCATCTCTTCTTATCCATCTGTGTGTCTCTCTCTTTTCACTCCTTTGCTTACATTTGCAAAAGTGTAAATGAGAGGGAATTGGAGCTTCGAGGTGGATATATTCATGCATCTGAGGGAGACGGGTCACGTGTGGCTGCACAGAATTAGCAAATCAAAAATAACCAGTTTCACTTTGTAGGAAATGGAGGACCACACAAATAAAGCTGCCTCAATTTGCACAGTGCATCTCTTTGCTGGTGCTCATTGAGCAGCGCTGCTTTACCAGACGAGCGGCTACGGGGCCTTTTTTCCAGCAGATCTGGCCTCAGTTACTCTTTCAGTCAAAGTTTTACAAGGGGAGAGCGAAAATCCTGCATCAAAGCATTTCTCTGCAGCCTCGCTGGCAAACCTGAAGTTTGGAAATTTGGCCGCATCAGCAACACTAAGAAACTTAATTTGTTTAAGAGACTTGTACTTGTACTGCTTTCGGCTTAAGCTCAGCTCCCTTCAGTACAGTTTAGTCTGACTGTGTAATTTGCAGAGTCCATGTGTCGTGTCCTGGAGGCCTGGACGGCTCAGACGTGTCACGGATCCAAATCTTCCTCTTATGGCCGTGCTCAGTGTTTTAAAGACGGTCGCCTTATGTTCAGTAGCCGAACTCAGCCGCATTAAATGCATTCATTGCACATCGCACATCTTTTGTCATTACTGAGCACATTTGTAGGCGTTTCCTGCGCCATCCATCACTTTTACAGCGGGATTTGATCTCGTGCAGCCTGGAGAATAAGTGTGAGAGATATGAGCTGAGGGTCATAATGTGCAGAAGCTACAGATGGGAGACATTAGCGGCTACAGCGCAGAGGTTACGCTGGCGCTCATTAACGTTGGCCTCCGCTCCCACCGCCTTCGATGGCTTCGCCGTCGCCTACGGAGACGGACCGCAGAGCAGGAAACGCTCACTGTACAGAACAGGTTGTTAAAGACAAAGCTTGTGGTCCTGGATTTACTGTTTTTGTGTGTGTCACCGCCGCGTATTAGCATAAACAGTGTTCAAGTGCTGTGAAGATTAAGGTTTAAGGTGGCTTTGGTTTCATTTCACTTGCTCTGAGGTTAGAAGAGCACATAAGAGGATAAAATATTTAATAAAATGCTGATTTTAGTATCGCGGCCCACTCCCAGACATTTCTGGTGGCACGTTGAGTTCTGGCTGGCTCAGAATGTGCATTAATTCTTTTTCAGTATCGCGCGTCTTTGATGTATTTAAGTAGCGGCGGTTATTAAGCGCTGCACCTCCGTGGCTCGTGGTGACTTTTTATGTGACCTTTAGCAACTTCTGCCTCTGCACAAAGTGTGACTTGACGCTGACTGAGACGTGTGAAGCTGAAGCTACATTTATAGGCCTCTACAGGAAAGATCTCCCGACTGTAGAGGCGTAAGAAATGAGCTGTACAAGTCGCTTAAAGTTCTGAAATCTGGAGGTTAAAGTCAACGTTGAAGCTGAAAATGGGAACTAAATAGTTTTGTGCCTGCTTATCTGCGGCGCCATGGCAACGACGCGCGGCTCAGTATAGCTCCTGCTCATTACGTCTGGCTCCGGCTCCGGCACCGGCCCAGTCAAAAATAAATTAGTTCAGACCGGTGCTATTTTGGGACCAGACGGAGCAAAGCACAAGTAGGACGTTCAGCGCTAATTTCAGGCTAACTGTTAAGGTAAATCAGAATTATGAAGCAAGTCATGTAGGCACACTTCAACATGGCAGTCACTGCTAATTAAATAATTTGTACCGTTCATGCTTCGCCTCAAGATGAACAAATTAAAAACCTTTTCCTTATTTCTGATTCAATTAAAGTCGGCCCACTTTGGAGCCTATTGCTGAACTTTCTTTTCTTTCTTTATTTTTTTACCAGCCGTCGTGAATGAAATGACTTGAGTATAGATTTTTCTGATTCTTCTATATAATATAAAATACATAAAGTGACAAGTTGCCTCCAGACTTTAATCTTGGGGAACATGTGTCTCACTCCGTGTGGAAATGATCATGTTTACCTTTTAATAACTCAGCGCTTTATTCACATAGCTGAGACTTTGGTATTAAACCTCCTCTATGCTGTAAGTGCTTCTATTGAGGCTTAGTTTAATAATGATGAGCTGAGTGACATAGTTTCCCTGTAGCTCATATTGTAATAATAGAAGAGTTTATTACACAATAAAACCAAGGCAGAGCTTCTGTTTGGCTCAGCGTGGCGGCTTTTCTGTGTGACAGGTGTGAGTTTATGAGGATGATGCATCTTATTGTTTCAGCCTTAATGGCTGTTTATGTATTTAAGACTGAGCGGTCCGGTGTCACGGTCCTTCGTGTAATAATTCGTCTATACGTCTTGTAGTTTTAGTTTTTTCAGAGCGGAGGAGAAGATGTTTCCAGTCACAGGACCGATGCCCTCAGCACAGAAGCTCATCAAAAGGAAGATCCACTGTAAGAGGAGCAATGCAACACATTCAGTGGTGCTCAGCACATTTTAAACTGATTTGTGTGTTTTTGTTGACTTGCTCGTCTTGTGTCTCACCTTTCATCCGTCTCCTTCTCTCCACCGTCTGACAGCACTTAAAAACCATTGAGCACCAGTTTGATCCCAGAACCTAAGGCGTCTTTTCAAGATTTTGAACAATGGAAATTTAATCTTTTTCATCTTATCCCAAAGGAACATCAGTCTTCAATAAGCGGAATTTTACATGTAAAATAAGGTTCCAGGTTCAACTTTAACATCCAGCTCAGAAGGGTGTTTAAAACAGAGACATTTCAGACTTTGATTTGACAGGAATAAATAAAACCCATCTAACATTTACTCTGAGTCAATGGGGTCTAATTACTGAAGCCATAGGTCTAAACTGCTTTTATTCTCTTCTCATTGATGCTGCTGCAGGAATGCTGCTCGATGTTAGCCAGTTCTACTCTTTAACAACACTGCTGCCTTTGAACTGGTCACGCTGGTGGAGCTGCAGTGGGATCCTTCACTTCGTCAGCACAACGGCAGTATAACGCTGTGATAACGCCGGGCAGCTCCCAGGTGAGCGCCTGTGAATTAGCTGCTAGCTAGTGCTTCACATGCCGCTGCTCCCTCGGGCCTCTTCTGCAAATAGCAGCGTGACCTTGGCAGCCTTTTCTTGTTTAAAGGTTACAAAAACTCCCTGCTCTCAAATACTGTTGATAAAATGTGCAGGATATAAGAGAAGATGAAGATGAAGAAGCTGCAGCTGCATTCCTTTATTTGACACTCACTACTGAAATACACAGAATCGATCAATCAATAGCGGCCCCACCGTCCTCTGGAGGGCGGCTGCCTGTAAAAACACCACCACCATGTTGTGTTTGAGTGTGTTCTGCCTGCGTGTCATCTCACACACGAACCCTCACTTAGAAATGAAACGTAAATTTCTTTTGAGAATGCAGCAAACAGAGAAGCCTCTTCAGCCTGTGGAGGACCGACTCATTGCTTCTGGCACTGAATCAGGGACTGCAGAGATCAGTTGTGATTTGTTGACAGAGGTCATGACTCTCATTTTGTACAAATATTCCAGCTGAGACTTCAGACTGAGGGTTTGTGGTGCAGTGCATGCGCCACAGACCTGTTGGACTATTGTAGTTTCAGTAATGTATAAATGTGGGAAACGAGGCAAACCTGGAAATCCGTCAATTCAGATTAAAACATGTCAACTATTTGACGGCTTCCCATGAAATGTACAGACATTTAGAGCAGGTTCCTTCAGACTGGATGATGAAAGAAGTGAAACTTTGTGAGGTTTATTGTGATGCCGGATAATAAGATAATAACCGTCAAAATGGAGACTTCAGTCGACTCACTTTCTTTTTGTTTGTTTTTTTCAAACAGAGAATTTAAGTTCCGGATACTGGGCCTGATACTGTAGCACAGCTGCCTGGACCACAGCACACGCAGTAATTGGCTGGTTGGGTGTGCAGTGCAGCTGGTGGGAGATTCATTACTCCCTATCTCTTGGTGTGTGGCGCTGCTGTTTGTGCGTGTGTCTCATTAGGCGCTGTTCCAGTGACCCTGTTGAGGCTGGGGTCTCCTGCTAATCCTCCAGAGGTAGCGCTGATCTACAAACAGAACAGATGACACAGCACACAGGTCTGTGTTGTCTGGAGAGAGGAGGTAATTAGGGTTACTATCGCTGTTTAATAGCTCGGCAGCGGAACGCTGGAAGTGTGCAGCGATTCGCAGAGGAGGACGGCGGGTTTCAGGCGTGATGGGGGGGAAAAGTGGCGATAAAATGTCATTAAGTCACAGATTTCCAAACCCAGATTTATAAGAACATCTTCACCTAAAGGAGATTTTGCTGCTTAACTTATTTCAGACTTTTTCAAACCCTGATATTTAAAAGTTCAAATACATTATTATATATATTTTTTGTCACTTTTTACCTAGCATACCAGGGTGTCTGGGTACAGTATCACACCTAAAAATTCCCAATCCTATCAGTCAGTTCAAGTCAGTCACATGTCTGACATGTCTGCTCTCTTGTGTATTTTGTCCATCTTTTGCCCATTTGTGTTTGTGGGAGTCTCTCAGCACCAGTCGGCCTTTTCATATGATGGATCTTTATATCTTGAGATCATTTCTTCTTGCTTTGAGTGTTTTTGCCTTTCTGCCAGCCACCATTAATATTTTCATGGCATTCTTCCATTTTTAAAGTTAAAGAAATAAAATCCTATCAAGTCAGCGGAGACGTTGAAATCTTCTACTTACTCAATTTCCTTAATTATCTTTTCCCCAAAAAATATTACTTTGGGGCAGTTCCAGAACACATGGCTTGGTCAATACATTTATAGAGCCACATTCTCTCCAATGGGACATTCTTATTAGGACATTTGCTGATTATTCTTGGAGTAATAAAAAAAACGGATCAAACATTTTAAGGGAGAATTCCCTCCACACCGTGAGCATGTGGGCTGATTGCTCTCCCACATTTTCCTCATTCTGTATCTGGTATTGTGATATTAAATTCCTTTTCTGTGTTATTATATTATATGTGTTCAGTTAAGTTACAGTATATGTATGTTTCAGGCTTTTCTACCAACTGTGTCAACCTGGCTCATTTACATGTAGATGTCTTTAGGAAACACGTGTCTGATCCGTGTGAGGCTCCATCTGTGTTTATTTATCTGCTGCGTCTGCTTCGTAGGTTTTCATGACCAACCGGCTCTTCGCAGTTGTTTAACACATCGCAGCGACTGTCTGGCAGCGTTCACATCTGTGCCAGTTGTTTGTCGAACGTCCTCCTCGGAAATGCTGCCAAAACCGCTGACTTGTGAAATTCAAATGTAAACGCAGGTAGAAATACCAGGACACGATCCAAGAAAAGCCGCTGCGTCATTCAGTTACACATTGTTACAGCATGCGCATAATATTATAATATTTCATCTTCAGGATCATGACTCATGTTCAGTCACAGCCATTACGAGGCTTTAAGACACCCCCGTCTCACAGCTGGAGGGGGGGTTCTGCTGATGACAGGAGGAGTCTAGCTTTGCCTGCGAGTCAGAATCCGCCCTGAACGCTGAATATCAATGACTGGAGGTGACTAAGGTTCAGAGTGAAGGATGCAGGGGGGGGTTCATGCAGTAAGTCTGGCTCTTCTGAATGTTTGCACTCACATCTGGCCTCTCTGCATGCGGCGCCACAAGGAGCGGGGCCACTTTGCTGCTCTTGTTATCGGCGACACCGGTGTTTTTGTTTGTCCTGTTGGAGGGAGGATGATGTGCTGTCGAAGTGACGGCTTTGCTTTACAAAGTGGTGCACGCTGCAGAATCACTTTAATTAAAACTCCCAGCGTCACAGACAACGTGGCGCCAGGTGTCATGTGAGCCGTCGTTCATCAGAGCGGCTTCAATCCTCCAGATCGCTGTGATGAGCTGCGCTAGAGCCAGATCCATTTAGTGACTGGATCAGAATGAAACAAATGACTGTCACTGAAATGTGTAGAATAGCTGATACTCAGAAAGTGCAGTTATGACTTTTTGATTATAAATCTTTTCCTATTTCTCATCAGTTTCCATTTTGGGAAATAAAGTGTTTCTCTTGATAGATGCAGGTTTTCGTTGAAATGTAGTTTCACTACTTTAAATCCTACAGTGTCAAACTTTTCTTCAACTCTGAGCCCCCCCCCCCACTAGTTTTTGAGTTTCTCCGGCCTTTAGGGGGCAGTGTTGCTTCACAGCTCGCTCTGACAACTTGTTGAAAGTGCGAACAACTACAACCTTATGGAGGAGGGGACGGCTGAGCTGAAGGAGAAGTGTAGGAGTTTGGAGCAAGAACAGAAGCTGGGAGGAGGGAGAGGTGAGAGAAGCCGGGTGCAGATGTAAGCAGAAAGGCATCACATGCACAGCTGAGACGCTATTACACAATGTAATTACAGTTTACTTAGCATGACTGCTTTCCTTTCCTCCACTTAGATTCATGAAGAAAACCAGGCTCACGTTTTAATTCCCAAACCATAGAATAGAAAAATAGGTCCTCTGCTCCTAAAATATATTAATAAATATGAGTGTGGGAGTCATTTCCTCGTCCCTTCCTTCCTCCGTCTCCTCTTTCTGGCTGCCTCTTCAGGTAGATGAGGCCCTTGATCGTCGTCATGCTGTGGAGTTGATGGGAAATCAAGCTTACGGAGAAATTAATTCCCCTCAAACCGGCTGAACATCAGGGGCGTCCTCAAATTGCTTTGCCTTCGCAAGTAGGTCAAGAAGGATGCGTGGAAACAACTTCACAGGTGAGTGCCTGCATTATTAATAAAGTAGTTTAATAAGAGGAGCTCAAAACTATGCAAGGCTTAGAACGAGTAAATGAGACGAACGGGAGCTACTGTATTTGCATGTGAGGAAGTCATAATTTAAAAGAGGCCACAGAGCTGCAGCTAATCTCCTGCTTCGTAGCCGGAGGCAGGTCGATGTTCAAATACATCCCCTGGACAAAGTGTTAGACTGTTGCAGGGCTTCGCACCCGAACCCCTGATAAGTTCCTGGCGGGAGGGGCTGCCTCACGGTTCGTCATAATCTGACCCACTTTTCTTGGGGAAAAGGAAAAATTCAGATTCAGGAGCATTATGTTTGTAAAGGTCTTAAAGGAGTCATATCATACTTTTCATTCTAAAAAATATTAGACTTTAATGTCTCAGTAAGGTCTCTGTAAATATTCATCCCATAAAACCCTTTAGATCGCCCACACTGCCCCTGTCAATGTGTGGTTTTCACTCTCCATCAGCAAACGCTCTGTTTTCTGGGCGTGTCGCAAGCGAAGCTGCTCACCACACCTCTGTGCGGAAGCGCATACCTTTTTTGTTGTTGTTTTTTTTTTAAATTGGCTCCATGGATACGAGCCACCGCACGGTTAGGATACAATAGGTGGCAGTAGTGCGACATTGAGAATGCAATCCACCGCAATCCTCCACAGAAGAAGAAGAACCACTACAGAACTGCACGACATTAGTCAGCTGGTTCGTAGCGTAGTAGAACCATACGTCTACGATCCCGAATCTGACCCTGAAGCTGAAGAGGAGGCGGTTGAAGTCGCCACATTTCGGCTGATGCAAGATGTGTCTCATTGGTAATGTCGCATTTACTTCAATTTAATTGATTTATGTAATTTGCAAAGCGACTAGCGGTTGCTAATGCGTATGCTAAATGGCGTGTGCAGCTTGAATATTCACAACACGACTTACCTGGAAAACTCTCGTTAATAGAAAACACTACTTTAGCTTACATTATTCAAATAAGTAAGTTTGAGAGCATAGCTGAAATAATATAAATACATTTTACATTTACACATTTCACTGTTTTTGTCTTACTTGTGCTGCTGCTCTGACAATTTTATTTAAAAAATGTGCATTAATATTTAGAGCAATCACTGCATGACCTACCTGGGAACAAAAAGCATTGGTTCAAATAATATATTGATCTAACGTATTTTTACTGATTTTAATTATGTTTTTTGTCATTCTTGATAAATCTGACAGTAATATGTCTCTGTATCTGAAGTTGTTACAGGTATCTAGTCTACAGAGGCTAGTGAGCTGGTGCTGAGGATTCCTGGGGTGAAGAATCTGAGTTGCCATCTCTTCATGCTTGGGTTGTAGATGAAGGCAGTTTCCTGATGGATAAAACACTAAAACACTCATAGTATGATTGATGTAGACCACCTGTAGAATAACTCCTTTACCGTTTGAGTAAAAATGTGTTTTTTGTGAGTGCAACACTCATTAAGAATTTTTTTTTATTTTATTTATATATAATTTATATGCTTTTTATTTATGGCCGCTTCAAATTTATAGCTTACCATATTAGAAAGAGAAAAACATGTAATTTCAATACTATGATTTCCTAAATAAAAGTGTTTTACCTTCAGAAACAGAGTTTAGTGAAATACATAATAGTTAAAGCCAACTTTATTGTAAACCAAAAACATACACCACTACTCCAAAGCTAGAACAAACTGTTACCTTCACACTCCAATGTGCAATGTATAGGTTACTGAGTTAATTAAGAAGTCTGGGGGTTTGAGGTCAGAAGCTTTTGCAGGGCCCTGCAGACGAAATGCATGAAAGAAGGGTAAACAGGGAGATGTGGTGATCCTTGTTCTCATCACTATTTGGAAGACTGAGCGGAAGCAGTCCTCTACCAGATGGAAGCTGTGGCTGTCCTCACCATCACCTCATCAAAACAAAAGGTACTGCAATCAGAATTGTAGATTAGTGAAATGTTCATTATTATGTAGGTCAAAACCTTCTCTAATGTAAGAACACACAATACCAGACAAAAAATTAAACCAAACAAGAGGAAAGGCTTGTCTGTGCTAAAACAAAAGATAAACAGTTGTTACAATTCAAATATAAAATCTAAACAGTATATACCAATTAAAATCTTCTATTACCTATCTTACTGTTGGTACATACAAACTTGCATACCTTCACTCCTGAGCTGGGCAGCAGATGTCCGTGTACCAACAGTCTGCAGTGATTTCTCTGTTTGACAGCCTCCTTGCATGTGGGCAACTGGGATTTGCCCTCCTACAGTATAGAAAAGACTGTTACATTTACTGTAAATTGTATTTGTCATACAAATATAATGGCTATGGTACAAGCTATCGGTAACTGACCAGATAAGCAGCAGGTATTGTAGAGATGTGACTAATTAGCAACTAAGCTTGAAACACAACACAGTAATCATTCCAACTAATCATGTTAGAATTTGATAGAACAATGACATAACCCCAAATCACAAGTTGATTTAGGCTGTGACACAGGACGGGGTAATAAACATAACCGCGTTCATCTGCAGGTTCTTTTTGTAGCGATCGACCAACTGTAGCTCTAAAGTGCAAAGGCCTAAAGGCATGCTAACAGCTAACGCAACACACAAACAGGAGCGGCAGCACGTCAACAGGACAAAAGCTCGATCCACCGTTTCCTGCCTGTCGCCGATCGAAGGCCCATCGCTATTAGCTGTTCCCCACACAGGTGTGTGGTTGCACCAACTCAGTAGAGCATTTGAAAGCGACAAAGGCTCGGTTGACTCGCTGTAGCCGTTAGCGACGCTAGCGATTAGCTTGTCTCACACGTGGGTTACTGCATTTTAAACAGACCCAACTAACATATTTAGATATCACAAGTATCAAGCACAAACTTACTACAGCGAGCTAGATCCACCGCTTCCTGTCTGTCGCCGCTGGAAGGGCGATAACGATCAACTGTTCCCCGCAGGTGTATGTGATTACAGAAAAAGGACAGACGCTAGACCCACCGCTCCCTGCCTGTAGCCGCTCGATGCCGTTAGTCATTAGCTTTTCTCCACACAGGTGTGTGGCTGCACGAGCCCACATGAGCACATTTGAAGGGGACAAAGGCTCGGTCGACTGGCTGTAGCCGTTAGCATAGCTAGCTAGTAACTTGACTCACACATAGGTTACTACATTTTAAACGGACAAACTAACATTTTAAAACATTATAAATATCAAGCATGTACTTACTGCAGTGAGTGGATGACGGACTTTAGGAATAGGTCCTTTTTTTTCCAACAGGAGCCGTGAAACAAATCCAGCATTGTACGCACCCTCGTTTGAAATGCACATACGTATAAATGCTGAGGCAGTGTTTCTGGCACCGGTCCGTTAAAAATAAAAGTGACCCACGAAGTCACAAGTCACTTGTTTATCCCTTGGTAAAGTGAATAGACTTTGGTGTTGGTTAGAACACATAAGAACCAAACTATTTCTATGGGAGGACTTGAACGCTGCCGTGCTGGTCTGTTCACGGTGAGTGAGAGGGGGGAAATGGCGGAAGTCCAGTTTTGGTTCGGGATCATTGTGGGGGTGGTGGTTCAGGATTTGCAAGGAGAACTTTCAACCAGTATGACGAAACCTGGGGAACGGCCTCAGAACAGTAGATATCTCTCTCCATTGGATGAGAAAATTTACGTTTTCAAAATGTGAAAAAAGCAGGAAATGCATTTCTAACGTGCTCAGTGTGTGTATATGTGACCCATAGAGTCATAGGAACGCTCCAAAATGTCTAAAAAGTGGATTTTGCATGATATGAGCCCTTTAAAACTGCACAAATGGTGGAAGAGGTTGACTCTACTGTACTGAGCTCCACACTTAACAACAGCGCTGATAATCGTGGTCCTCAGATTATAAATCCTAATGACTTTAAATTAACGTTATTTGATTGTGCCCTAATCCCCCAGACAGACGTCCATTAAGAGGAGGAGAATGAAATGCAACAATGGCTCTGACACTTCTGGTTTTTAGACGCCTTAGATGATAAAAGTTTGCTGGATCAACACATAAAAGTGCTATAGACGTCTATTACACTGTCACAACCAATCTGTGGCATTTAATCTTTTTTCTCTTTTCTCTTAAAGTAGATTGTCTGTTAAAAAGTTTGTTAAATATTTAAATATTAAACATATTTTCTATATATCTTTTTGTAATTATTGGGGGAAAGCACATTAATGCTCAGATTTATAAATAAAATAACATACAACACAGAGAAGCACAGGCCGACTGAGTCTCCACGATTCTTACGGTGTAAGAATCGTCTGCTGGAAGCATAAGGAACTATGAGGTAAGAAGGAGCTTTATCATTGAGTCCATGACTCAAAGCTCATGACCATAGGTGAGGGTAGGAACGTAGATTGACCGGTAAATTGAGAGCTTTGCCTTTTGGCTCAGCTCCCTCTTCACCACGACGGACCGATACACCGACTGCAGCCGCCGCACCGATCCGTCTGTCAAACTCACGGTCCTTCCTTCCCTCACTCGTGAACAAGACCCCAAGATACTTAAACTCCTCCACTTGGGGCAGGAACTCTCCTACAACCTGGAGAGAGCAAACCGCCTTTTTCCGGTCGAGAACCATGGCCTCAGATTTGGAGGAACTGATTCTCATCCCAGCCGCTTCACACTCAGCTGCAAACCGCACCAGCGCACGCTGGAGGTCCTGGCCCGATGAAGCCAACAGGACAACATCATCTGCAAAAAGCAGAGATGCTATCCTGTGGTCCCCAAACCTGACCCCCTTCGGCCCCTGGCTGCGCCTAGAAATTCTGTCTATAAAAATAATGAACAGAACCGGTGACAAAAGGCAGCCCTGCCGAAGTCCAACATGCACCGGGAACAGGTCTGACTTATTGCTGGCAATGCGAACCAAGCTCCTGCTCCGGTTGTACAGAGACCAAACAGCCCTTAGCAAAGAGCCCTGGACTCCATACTCCCGGAGACCCCCCCACAGGATGTCACGAGGGACGCGGTCGAATGCCTTCTCCAGATCCACAAAACACATGTAGACTGGTTGGGCAAACTCCCACAAACCCTCAAGCACCCTACTGAGGGTATAAAGCTGGTCCAGCGTTCCACGACGAGGCCGAAAAACCACATTGTCGCTCCTGTATCCGAGGTTCGACTATCGGCCGAATTCTCCTCTCCAGTACCCTGGCATAGACTTTCCCCTGGAGGCTGAGAAGTGTGATCCCCCTATAGTTGGAACACACTCTCCTGTCCCCCTTTTTGTGAAGAGGGACAACCACCCCGGTTGTCCAGTCCAGAGGAACTGTCCCCCTCGTCCACGCAATGTTGCAGAGGCGTGTCACCCAAGACAGCCCCACAACATCCTGAGACTTGAGGTACTCAGGACAGATCTCATCCACCCCCGCTGCTGAGCCACCGAGGAGCTTACTAACTACCTCTGTGACCTCAGCCTGGGTGATGGGCTGCTTCCTCAGCAGAAGGCATGTGGAAGGGGTTGAGGAGATCCTCAAAGTACTCCTTCCACCATCCAATAACATCCCCAGTTGAGGTCATAAGCTCCCCACCTCCACTGAAAACAGAGTTGGTAAAGAACTGCTTCCCCCTCCTGAGGCGCTGAACAGTTTGCCAGTATCTCTTTGAGGCTGAGCGATAGTCCTCCTCCATGGCCTCCCCAAACTCCTCCCAGGCCCGAGTTTTTGCCTCCGCAACGGCACGGGCTGCAGCACGCTTGGCCTGCCGGTACCCATCAGCTGCCTCAGGAGTCCCACAGGTCAACCAGATCTGGTAGGACTCCTTCTTCAGCTTGATGGCGTCCACAGCTCCGAACGGCCGCGTTGACAATGGAGACAGAGAACATGGTCCACTCCGACTCTATGTCTCCAACCTTCCTCGGAGTATGGTCGAAGCTCTCCCGGAGGTGTGAGTTAAAGGTTCGTCTGACAGAGGGTTCAGCCAGGCGTTCCCAACAGACCCTCACAATACGTTTGGGCCTGCCAAGTCGTTCCAGCCTCCTTCCCTGCCAGCAGATCCTACTCACCACCAGGTGGTGATCAGTTGACAGCTCAGCCCCTCTCTTCACCCGAGTGTCCAAAACATGACTACAAAGTCTATCATCGACCTCCGGCCGGCCGCCTCTCCCCGCAGGCAACTCCAGAGTAGAAGAGGGTCCAGCCCCTCTCAGGGAGTTGGGTTCCAGAGCCCAGGCTGTGTGTGGAGGTGAGCCCGACTATTTCTAGCCGGTACCGCTCGACCTCGTGCACAAGCTCAGGCTCCTTTCCCCACAGTGACGTGACATTCCATGTCCCAATAGCCAGATTGGTTATCCAGGGATTGGGTCGCCTAGGCTACCGCCTTCGACTGCTGCCCAATCCACTTTGCACCGGCCCCCTACGGGTCCTCCTGCAGATGGTGGGTCCACTTGAGGACGGCCCCACGTCGCTCTTTCGGGCTGTGCCCGGCCGGGCCCCGTGGCCCGGCCACCAGGCGCTCACATACAAGCCCCACCCTGGGCCTGGCTCCAGGGTGGGGCTCCGGCTGCGCCATACGGGGCGACGTCTCTGGCCTTGGTCGTCTGTCTTTCATAGGGGGTTTGTGAGGGATTTAACAATTGTAGTAAATCTCTTGAAGCACTTTATTGAAAGTCAGGTACGGTTATTGTAAACAGTTATATTTAACCTGCAAGAAATAACTGGTCAGTTGGTACAGTGGTTAGAGAGTTGCGCTTCTGAGGAATAGGTCGCGAGTTCGGATCCACAGAGGGATTTGTATCGTGAAGGCCAGTTGGTATCAAGTAATTACCATAGGAGATATATGCATTGGTGATTCCTGCTACAATAACAACTTCAATGTGAATTAAATTTTTATTAAATTGGACAAAAATGTGTTAGGTGAAGTACACTGAACATAGTATAAGATCATGTTGCCTCAACGTAATAGTAACATGTTGACTGAACATAATTCCATGCGGTAGCATTTACTTAATAATGTTAAGTTAAAATAACTTAAGAGCATGTTGTTGGATTTATTTGTCGATTTTTATTTCTATTAATTCTATTCTATTCTAAGCAACTGCATTGTGTGGGACCGATTGACATAACCCAGTTGAGTAAATGCAACAACTCATTTCTTTGAGTGAGGGTGGATATCTGACCCAATAGTGTCTCTCTCAAATTTTTAGGCCTAACAATGAGAATTTAATTTTTATCTAAATTTAGTTGAAGGAAGATTTTGGACATCCAGGATTTGATGTCTTTTAAACAACTCTGAATTTTGAGTAGTTGATCTGTTTCATTTGGTTCAAAAGACATATATAGCTGAGTATCATCTGCATAACAATGAAAATTAATAGAATGCTTCCTAATAATCTCACCTAGAGGAGACATGTATAGGTTAAACAGAATTGGACCAAGTACAGAACCCTGTGGTACTCCATAGCTAATCCTTGTGCATGTGGAGAATTTAAACCATTCCAGTGCTGTTCCTTTAATTCCGATTCTATGTTCTAGTTAGCAGCACTAAGATCTAACAGGACAAGGACAGAAACTAGACCATTGTCTGAAGCTAAGAGAAGATCATTAGTGACTCTAACCAGAGCTGTTTCTGTGCTATGATGTTTTCTAAATCCTGATTAAAAATCTTCATACAAGTTATTCCCACTCAGGTGATCAGACAATTGCTTAGCCACAATTTTTTCAAGAACCTTAGAAATAAAGGGTAAATTTGAAAGGGTCCAGGGTCAAGAGTAGGTTTTTTTTAATAAAGGTTTGACCACAGCCACCTTAAAAGCCTGTGGTACATAGCCTAAATGTTAAGATTGGTTGATTTGATTTAATATGGATGAGCTCATTAAAAGTAGAACTTCTGTTTGCGATTGGATCTAAAAGACAAGTGGACGACTTGGAAGTGTTAATTACTGAAGCTAACTCCATATGAGTTATGGGAAAGAAGCTGTCTAGGTAAGACAGAGGATTTGGTAAATTTAGAGTTAATGGATCTAGACAGTGCTTTCTGTCATTTGGAGGACGTCGCTGCTCAATGTCTTCTCTAATAGTGATAATTTTATTAGTAAAGTAGTTCATTAGGTCATTGCTGCTGAGACACATGAAAACACAGGACAATGTTGTCTGGACAGTGTTAGTCACTGTTTTACTTTAGTCACCGCTCACTGTGTCGCTCATTGAGTTAAAATGCAAAATGGGTGCAATTGTGTTTAGCCTACAGTAGAATAAACGTTGGCCTCCGCCCACTGCCCAAACAGGTTTTACAGCTGCACAAATGCTTTCAGCTATAAGTGAAAGTGAAACTTAGACTCAGTTGCTGCGTGACAGTAAAATGGCTCAGACAGGCGTTCAGTTAAACCAGGAAACCTTCTCTTGTTCCATCTGTCTGGATCTACTGAAGGATCCAGTGGCTCTTCCCTGTGGACACAGCTACTGCATGAACTGTATTAGAAGATTCTGGGATGGAGAAGACGGTAAGAGACTCTACAGCTGCCCTCAGTGCAGACAGACCTTCACACCGAGGCCTGTCCTGGTGAAAAACACCATGTTAGCAGAGTTAGTGGAGCAGCTGAAGAAGACTGAACTCCAAGCTGCTGCTGCTGATCACTGCTATGCTGGACCTGAAGATGTGGCCTGTGATGTCTGCACTGGGAGGAAACTGAAAGCTGCCAAGTCCTGTCTGATGTGTCTGGTCTCTTACTGTGAGACTCACGTCCAGCCTCATTATAATTCCTCTGTCTTTGAGCAACACAAGCTGGTGGAGCCCTCCCAGAAGCTGCAGGAGAACGTCTGCTCTCGTCACCACAGAGTGAAGGAGCTTTTCTGTCGTACTGATCAACAGTGTATCTGTCATCTCTGCTCTGTGGATGAACATAGAGGCCACGACACAGTCTCAGCTGTAGCAGAGAGGACTGAGAGGCAGAGAGAGCTCGAAGGGAGTCGACAGGAAATCCAGCAGAGAATCCAGGACAGAGACAAAGAGGTGAAGGTGCTTCAACAGGAGGTGGAGGCCATCAGTCGCTCTGCTGATCAAACAGTGGAGAACAGTGAGAAGATCTTCACTGAGCTCATCCGTGTGATGGAGGAAAGAAGGTCTGAGGTGAAGCAGCAGATCAGATCCCAGCAGGAAACTGAAGTGGGTCGAGTCAAAGAGGTTCAGGAGAAGCTGGAGCAGGAGATCACTGAGCTGAAGAGGAGAGACGCTGAGCTGGAGCAGCTCTCACACACAGAGGATCACATCCAGTTTCTACACATCTACCCGTCACTGCCAGCACTGAGTGGATCCACACACTCATCCAGAACCAACACCCGTCCTCTGAGATACTTTGAGGACGTGACAGCAGCTGTGTCAGAGCTCAGAGACCGACTACAGGAGGTTCTGAGGACGATGTGCACAAACATCTCACAGACAGTGACTGAAGTGGATGTTTTACTGTCAGAACCAGAACCCAAGAGCAGAGCTGGGTTCTTAAAGTATTCCTCTGAAATCACACTGGATCCAAACACAGCAAACACACGGTTGTTATTATCTGAGGGAAACAGAAAAGTAACATATAAGAGTCAATTACAGTCTTATTCTGATCATCCAGATAGATTCACTGATTGGTGGCAGGTTCTGAGCAAAGAGAGTTTGACTGAACGTTGTTACTTTGAGGTGGAGTGGAGAGGAAAAGAAACAGTTATTATAGCAGTCGCATACAAGAACATCAGCAGAGCAGGATGTGGTGCTGAATGTGGATTTGGATTTAATGATAAATCCTGGGCATTATTATGTTACAAAACCAGCTATGAATATTGTTACAACAACATCTTAACTCCAGTCTCAGGTCCTCCATCCTCCAGAATAGGAGTGTACCTGGATCACAGAGCAGGTCTTCTGTCCTTCTACAGTGTCTCTGAAACCATGACTCTCCTCCACAGAGTCCAGACCACATTTACTCAGCCTCACTATGCTGGACTGTATGTTTGGGGTGAAGATGCCACAGCTGAGATCTGTAAACTCAAATAAGCTAAAGTCATTTAAGATGCAGCAGGTTAAACTTGACTTCATCTTCATCTTGTAATAGTTCCCATTTGTTGTGGCTGTCACATCTGTACATATTTTAATTTCTCCTTGGTTTGGTTTAGTTTAGTGTAACAAAACTCGTCTTTTCAAACTATGTGAGTAGATTCTCTCTGCTTATTGGTCAGATGTATCATCTAATCTTTAGTGCAGTGCCCACACTCATATCAGCACTCGGAAAATTATAAAAAAGAACCTTTTTTTTTCAAAGTTGTTGGATGGATCACAGGCTACATTGTGTGCAGAGATGGAACCTATTCAGATGATGCCCTTTGTGCTCTGAAAACCCCTGGTTTGTTCTGCTACAGAACAGCTGAAGACCTTTTGGGCCTAATCTGGCTGCAGTGATGACTCGTCTGGCGGTACAACAATACCAACAAGCCAAACAGCGTGACTGCAAACAAAGGCGAGGCCTGCAGATCCGGCGGTGGGCTCCAAACGTCGCTCTGTATGCATGCATTCTTATGGAAATGAGCCAAAATCAAATTTGCAATAAATATATGCGCCGCCTCTGCTGCAAGTGTTCAGAAAATCCAATAAAGTGACGTCCTGCAGATCGGAATGATTTTCATCAGCGGAGTAACTTTAAGTGGGACTCCTGAAAGCACCCAGTGCAGCTTTCAGGCGACCGTAATGAAGCCAATCACTTTTAATTTAGCTTCCCTGCATCAACTGTGTGATGGTATAATTGGGTTACATAATTAACACTAGCAGGAAAACAAACCGCAGCGCTTCTGTCAGCGTCTTGCAGGAGGACAGAGAGCTAAACGCTGCTGCCGGGGGTCTGATTAGGTTGGATCCACGGCCACACGGGAGGAGAGGGCGTCGGCGCGCTGACAGCTCTCTGGCCGAGCTGTGCTGGAACTAACAGGTGAAGGGGGGGGGCAGGTGATGGGATCAATGAAGGGAGGGAGAAACTGGGCAAATAAAGATGAAATGAGATTAGAAGAAGGCGAGTGGGGAAAGGATGACGGAGAGGAAGTGAAGTGACCGTCCTTGGTGTAATTGGCATGAAAAGGTTTCATATTCAAAGGTCACCGTCTGCTTCTCAACACCGAGAAACCTGCTCGTTTGGATCAGTGTTTCACAATCAGGCCGTGCTTCCTCCCCTCTGTCTTAATAATTGGTGTTGCTGCGAGACATGACTTGCAGATTACACACTGTCACGAGCGACCGTCAGCAAAAATGCGTGTTTGCAAAGAAAGGAGGAAAATCAAAGGCGGAATGTATCTGTTTTTGTCACAACATGATGACAGACAGCTGTTCATTGAGAGGAGGCGAGTCAAATGCAACAATGGCTCTGACACGTTTGGTTTTTAGACGACTTAGATGATAAAAGTTTGATGGATCAACAAAAAAAAGTGCTACAGACGTCCATTACACTGTCAGAACCAATCTGTGGCTTTAAAGCTTCAATCTATATTGAAGTAGATTGTCTATTAAAAAATGTTGTTAAATATTTAAATATTAAACATGTTGTGTATACTGTATGTCTGCATATTTTGTATTTATTGGGGGGAAGTACATTAATGCTCAGCTTTTCAAATAAAACAACATGACACAGCGCCCAGAGGAGCCAGGGCAACTGAGTCTCCATGGTTCTCATGATGTGTTTAAGGACAGCCTCCTGCCCGGGATTCTCCAGAGTCTGACTCTTGTTGGATCGTGAGAAACTACTTTGACTAAAGTGCGTTTTACCCCAATAAATATTGTAAAATAAACTGTAGAACAGCTGAACATACGCATAGAACGCTGTTAATGACAGTGATTGGTTGGGTAAGTTAATATGTTTAAAACACATGACGTTGTCTGGAAAGTGTTAGTCACTGTTTTACTTTAGTCACTGCTCACTGAGTTGAAATGCAAAATGGCTAAGATTGTGTTTAGACATGAATGAGCATTGGCCTCCACCCACTGCAAAAACAGGTTTTATAGCAGCTCAACTTCTTTATGAGGAAGTCAAACTGAGACTCATTCGCTGCCAGAGAGTAAAATGGCTCAGACAGGAGTTCAGTTAAATCAGAAAACCTTCTCTTGTTCCATCTGTCTGGATCTACTGAAGGATCCAGTGACTCTTCCCTGTGGACACAGCTACTGCATGAACTGTATTACAACATTCTGGGATGGAGAAGACGGTAAGAGACTCTACAGCTGCCCTCAGTGCAGACAGACCTTCACACCGAGGCCTGTCCTGGTGAAAAACACCATGTTAGCAGAGTTAGTGGAGCAGCTGAAGAAGACTGGACTCCAAGCTGCTGCTGCTGATCACTGCTATGCTGGACCTGAAGATGTGGCCTGTGATGTCTGCACTGGGAGGAAACTGAAAGCTGCCAAGTCCTGTCTGATGTGTCTGGTCTCTTACTGTGAGACTCACGTCCAGCCTCATTATAATTCCTCTGCCTTTGAGCAACACAAGCTGGTGGAGCCCTCCCAGAAGCTGCAGGAGAACATCTGCTCTCGTCACCACAGAGTGAAGGAGCTTTTCTGTCGTACTGATCAACAGTGTATCTGTTATCTCTGCCCTATGGATGAACATAGAGGCCACGACACAGTCTCAGCTGTAGCAGAGAGGACTGAGAGGCAGAGAGAGCTCGAAGGGAGTCGACAGGAAATCCAGCAGAGAATCCAGGACAGAGACAAGGAGGTGAAGGTGCTTCAACAGGAGGTGGAGGCCATCAGTCGCTCTGCTGATCAAACAGTGGAGAACAGTGAGAAGATCTTCACTGAGCTCATCCGTCTGATGGAGGAAAGAAGGTCTGAGGTGAAGCAGCAGATCAGATCCCAGCAGGAAACTGAAGTGGGTCGAGTCAAAGAGGTTCAGGAGAAGCTGGAGCAGGAGATCACTGGGCTGAAGAGGAGAGACGCTGAGCTGGAGCAGCTCTCACACACAGAGGATCACATCCAGTTTCTACACATCTACCCGTCACTGCCAGCACTGAGTGGATCCACACACTCATCCAGAACCAACACCCGTCCTCTGAGATACTTTGAGGATGTGACACCAGCTGTGTCAGAGCTCAGAGACCAACTACAGGAGGTTCTGAGGAAGACGTGGACAAACATCTCAGAGACAGTGACTGAGGTGGACGTTTTACTGTCAGAACCAGAACCAGAACCCAAGAGCAGAGCTGGGTTCTTAAAGTATTCATTTGAAATCACATTGGATCCAAACACAGCAAGCAACTGGTTGTTATTATCTGAGGGGAACAGAAAAATAATGCATATCAGTAAACCACAGTCTTATTCTAATCATCCAGACAGATTCACTGATTGGTGGCAGGTTCTGAGCAAAGAGAGTTTGACTGAACGTTGTTACTTTGAGGTGGAGTGGAGAGGGACTGGATTAGTTACAATAGCAGTCGCATACAAGAACATCAGCAGAGCAGGATGTGGGCTTGAATGTGGATTTGGACGTAATGATAAATCCTGGGCATTAATGTGTTACAACACCAGTTATGAATATTGGTACAACAACATCTTCACTCCAGTATCAGGTCCTCCATCCTCCAAAACAGGAGTGTACCTGGATCACAGAGCAGGTCTTCTGTCCTTCTACAGTGTCTCTGAAACCATGACTCTCCTCCACAGAGTCCAGACCACATTCACTCAGCCTCTCTATGCTGGACTATGGGTTTATAATGATGATGCCACAGCTGAGATCTGTAAACTCAAATAAACTCAAGTCATTTAAGATGCAGCAGGTTAAACTTGACTTCATCTTCATCCTGTAATTCTTCACACTTGTTGTCGCTGTCCCATCTGTACATATTTCAGACTACTGGAGTACAGGTCCGACCCTGGCCAAGGTGGCGCCTACAGTAGGTGAGATCATTATTTTGCGCCCTCTACTCACGTACACTACTTGTTGCTGTGCTAACAAAAAAGTAAATATGAGAAGACAGTCCTGTGTTGTGGCCTGCTGCACATTTCTGTGACAGTTTTATGATGGAGGTCAACCTATGATTTGGCACTTGACCTGCTGATTTATTATTACCTTGGTTGCATTTACCACTTCAATATAAGAAATAGAAACAAAACCATATTTAATTTGTTGATTCTAAGAGTAAAGTAGAACACACTTGGCCAATGTGCACTGTTGTTGTAATGTTTTTATGCAATAAAGTTACTTTATAAAATAAATCACACCTAATTGTACTGTCAGCAAAAGGGAAATGTTTTATAATCTATATTTTAACATCTTCTTGATGTGGATTTCATCCTGAACATATCACCGTCCTGAACTTATCTCTAGTGCAGTGCACGTTTAAGCATATCAGCGTTGGGAATAATTATAAAAAACAAACTTGTTTTTCTCAAGGATGACGGAGAGGAAGTGACCGTCCTTAGTGTAATTGGCATGAAAAGGTTTCATATTCACCCGCTTTGGATGTTATCAGCCATAACGAATGGGCTGATCAGAACTTATCAGCGCATTCTTACGGGCCAGTAGGTGCCTGCTCTGCCTCCTCGCTAACAGCTAACAGCTAGCTAACATGCTATGTTAAGCAGCACCTACCGCACCTATTCACCGCTGCCAGCAGGTAGATGGGCACCTACCGCCTCATACGTATGGGCTGATAACCGCTGATAATGACCATTGAATGGCGTGATAACGTCCGAAGCCGCTGTCATATTCAAAGGTCACCGTCTGCTTCTCAACACGGAGAAACCTGCTCATTTGGATCAGTGTTTCACAATCAGGCCGTGCTTCCTCCCCTCTGTCTTAATAATTGGTGTTGCAGCGAGACATGACTTGCAGATTACACAGTGTCACGAGAAACCGTCAGCGAAAATGTGTGTTTGCAAAGAAAGGAGGAAAATCAAAGGCGGAATGTATCTGTTTTTGTCACAACATGATGACACTGAGACAAAACGCGTCTGAAATCAGCGCGCTCGTTAGTGCAGAGACGAGCGCATTAATAATGAAGTCGCCATATGCAATCTGGCGCTGGAGAAGAAAGGGTTGATGAAATGCGGTGCAAGGGGTGGTGAAGCGCGGTGACAGCGACCTGCTCCCTGCGCGCAGCCGCCGCTCGGGGACGGGCGGCGCTCCGAGGCGGCCGCGCGCAGGAGGCGGCGGCGCGCATGAAACGGCGCGGCTCGCTTTGAAGCTCGGCGAGCGCCCGACGCGCGGCCCCGTTGGACAAACTTTGAACGCGTCATCAAACGGGAGCAGAGAGCAATCAGGCGTCGCCGCGACTCCGCGGAGAGACGCGGCCAATCAGGGTCCAATCACGACGTCCGCTCTCAGGATGCGGCGGAAAACAGGCGCGGAGTAATTCACGGAATGCGTTTTATCATCCTTTCATCAGCGGGAGCTTCTGCCGAAGCGCAAAAATCTAAACTTGGACGTTTGAACTTGGAAAACTTCCACCCGTCAGTGCAGGTGTCAGTGAACTGTCCATACATCCATTATATGTATATATAATGTATATATATAAGTACCAGCACCTGAGCCGCTCCAGACTTCAGGCCTGTAAAGGCTGTAGTCGCCGCTCAGAGACCCACAGTCTGCTGTTAGTCAGACCCTGTTCGTCCATTATCCAACAGCAAAATGGACCAAACTATAGGATGAGGCCAAGAACGAGCAGCTGTTTGTTCGCCTGTGTCGCAGCCAAATCACGGCTGCCGCCCTGTGACTTGGCAGTGACACATGCAACCTCTCCACGCGCTCCAGCAATGATTCTGTGGTTTGTGTGGAATCACACGCGTCTCACCGGTGAATCCAGGGACTGAGTCTTTTAAAGTCGGCGTCAGGTTTACGCCGGTCGACGACGCCTTCAGACTGATGATCGCTTCACGGGCGGCGCCGTGAGGAGGACGGAGGCTGAGATCTGGGGCCGATGGGGGAGACGAGGGGGGGAGTGATGGGGGACAGCAGACGCCTGAGCTCAATCTGCTGGGAATCGACTCCTCTAACGCTGTTTGTTCTCAGACATTAGATTCTGTGGACTTCATCCCGAACCGGCCGAGCAGAAGCGAGTTCACGCGTACTAATGTGTAATATTGTATCAGCGTTTGCTCATGACATCATCTGTGCTGTACTCGTTCCTACTGCCGTCACTGTGCCACGGCCTCATCCTTCACTCTCCAGTCCTCGGGCCGAATGAGCATCGTTGGCTCAGCGATAAAATGGCCTCCAGCAGTAACATGCTGCGTCTTAGTGTATGGTGTTTGTGCAAAGTCTAAAAACTGAACTGAGATCTGCGCATCGGTGGTGCTCGGCAGGTCGGGGTGGGGGGTCATTGCATTCGACTGTCTTGTGTTTCTCGTGTCAGGATGGAGTAAACTCTCTCCCAACGTCCACGTGTCTCAGAGTTTACGGCTGGTGAAGGTCCGAGTCCCTGGTAAAATAAACACACGACCGAGTGACATCACCTTTTAATGTTTAATGAGGCCTTCCATCAAAGCCGCTTTGGGACAGAGAGACACAATCACACAAATATTGTGAGAGGGAATGGACAAACTTCTGGTTAATCTGTTAAACAACCACTTTGCGGATCAATGAACAGAATGGAACATGTTTGTGGCGTGTCCTGACAAACTGACTGCTCCGATCGTACCTGCAGTGACGGAGGTGTGTGTGTGTGTGTGTGTGTGTGTGTGGGTGTGTGGGGGGGCGTCATCCGTCGGCTCCATCTCCGCTCAACAACACAACGAAGCGACGCCGGCCGGGGAACAGAAGCATGAATACAATACAATTGAATACAATACAATTGCAGCCCTGATTTTCTTCATGGTCCAGTAGAAAAATGGCTTTAGATTTGCTCCAGAAAGGGAAGTTTTCTAATGGAACCGGCTCGGTTCTGAAAGGCTCCACATCTGCATCAACATGACGTCACTGCAGCGCTGCAAATCACAGAAAGTCCCACAACTCCTGCGTGATCGTGGCTGCTGTTTCTGACCACAGGTTCCGCATGTGAAAAACATCTGGGGAGTTTCCTGGTCATCGACACAACAGGCTGTTTATGCATCAATATATAGTACATTGTCAGGTCGCACATAGTTTTCTGTGGATGTGAAAACTCAGCAAATTGGAAAAATATCCAAATTACACAAACTATTTTGCAGAAAGAGCTGAAAAGTGAAAGCTTTTGACCGTGTACGTGCACGCGCGTCTCCTGAACGGGACCCGACGCTGCTCCGGTGACTCACCTCTCACTCGTCACCTGAAGGGGGAGGAGCCGGGCCCGAGGGGAGGGACTTCTGCCAGTTCCTGGTTGCTCTTAACCCTTCGTTGGAGCGAACGCTTTAAGTTAAGCTCTCAGAGCTTTCAGTTGCATTTGTCCCGAGATAAAAACGCGTGCGGCTTATTGCACGTGTGCAATCGGCGCCTTGTCCGCGTGAAGCATCCACGGCGCGCTCACGCTCGGGACGCACGTTTGCAAACGTTCTGTCAGGTGCTTTATCAGCACCCTGCTCTGCCAAGTGTGATAATCCCAGCACACAAATGACGGTGGATGTAATTATAGATAGACGTTGGCACGTACAGTGGAGTCAACAATATCCAAATGAACAGTCCTGCAAAAGGTGGAGAGGAATTAAACAGCTGCGTTTTATTTGTGGACAGAAGCACTTCCTCGTTGCTGGAGGTCTCCCTGATTATTTGATTGTTTTCTCATTTTGGTTTGGACTTTTTAATGCTTTGAGAAACAAACAGCCACATTTAAAGGCAAATATCTGAGGGCGTCTGCGTTTCAAATGTGAGGATTAAACAAGTGGGAAAGACCCAAGTTGATGCAAGAAGTGAAACAAAAAGCCATCGTCATAAAGTGACAGAGGATCATTTTCAAGTGTGTGTGTGTGATGAAACATGACAAGCATGAGGAGATGTAGATTTGCCTCCGCTCCCTCTTTTGAGGTGATCAGATCAAAGAGCTGGTTTCATCAGATACAGCTGTCGAGTCTCTGTTTGAAGAATGTGAGCGTCCTCCTGCTTTTTCGCGCCTTAAACGCTGAGAACGTTCATCACACACGCCAACGCTCACTCCAGCGAATGTGTCTGTTATGACGGCTGTTTTTCAGTCCCGTGAGATTGAACGTATGCGCGAGTGGACACGCAGCTCCACCTATGTTACACTTGGACGGTCTGAGCCGCTCACTGAGACACTAGTATTTACTCAGGTGATGAGTGTGTTGTCTAAATAATGGCAAAGTGAAAAGCAGTGATGCTGTTGGTTTAAAATTGACAGATCAGATAAAATGAATCATTTGCAGGTTTATTATCTAATTTATTTATTATTTTCAAACCCGGGGATCCGTGAGTTCATTGACCTTCACCTCAACAGCACACGTGTGTCATCGTTCACACTGACTCCATGTACGTCCCACATTTTCAAATCACTTCCACGTCCGCCGTGTTATTGACATACATAATTTATGAGTGGTTCATATCATTCAGGCGCCAGCGTGGAGTGTGATTGATTTACTGTTGAGCCCCACATTCATGAATGCATGTTTCAGTCTCCTGATTTATTTATTTATTCTTTTTCTGAAAGAAAAGCAAAGTGGTCTGTTTGATGACAAACCTATTTGTTGCTGGGTGTAATTTGCAGCATATTGACTTGTAGAAATATATGGATGTTGAAAAACGTACTTTATAGACCCAGAAATCCATGTATCGACTTGCATAGCAAGGTTGCAAAGGTGTGAGGGCTCTTCATGAGTAATTGCCTATTTAGGGAAGTGACTTGGTGAAATCACAGTGATTCATCATGTTTAAAACAGTCATTTCTTTCTCTTGGCCCAGACTTTTCATTCTTCATACCTTCAATTGCATGTTGCTGGGAACAAAACATTTACGTCCGCCCGTTAATTTGGTACAAATTGCTATGACAAGTGTGTGGTTTTAAAGCGCTGCCGACTCTCACCCCCCTCATCCTCCAAAACCTGTTCGCTTTCATCACAGGTCATTTGAATTCCGGAGCTTGACTCAATCCTGGCTCCTTCAAATACTGAAGGAAGCGTCCATCATAGCCGAGGAAACTGGTGCCCTCAGATTTTAAATGCTGAAAATAGTTTGCTTTGAACGTGTGTTATGTCTGAATTAGGGCATTTTTTGGACATCACCTACAAATTAGTTAATAAAAACTGAAGCTGTCACAGCATGGCAGCAAATATTTTTACACAGTAAAATATTTTCTACTACAAGTTACAATAGTGTAATTAATATTTACAGGAAGCAGCAGTCAAGCATTGACATTGACAAGCTAATTAGCTACCGCTGTTTAATTTACTGAGTGTTAAAAGCTAAATCTGTATCGATTTAGGAAGGATGTGGATTCAGTAAAAAAACAAAACTCCTTTAGTCTTTGTGGGAATTTTTAAACTCTTTAATAATTTAAATGAAACCCGAATCAATCAGTATTTTAAAAGAAAAGTTGTATTTTTTGAAGAGGTTCTGTGTAGATTTTAATCACTTTGACAGATTGATTCTCACTCTTCATTATGTTGAAAGTACTTGACTGAACCGAGCCAAAATACCTGAGACGCAGGAAAAAAGCTGCTGAAGGATGAACTAATCACGTCTAGTGGAGTCCAGTTAGAAATGAAATCCATAGCCGTTCCCTCGGCTAATTATTGGGAGAACAAGACCTAATGTTTTGCCGTAATCCTCGCCTCTAATGACTGGCTCTATTTAGCGATTTGGCTTTTCTCAAATAGCCCCGGCGCCGAGCACAAAGAGGATCCACTTTATCGATGGAGCCGTTGCCGCGTTATCTGGTCTTTCAGCAGATGAAAGAGCGAGAAAGGAGGCGAGACGAGGTTAAAGGAGTCACGGTCGGGGCGACGAGGGCGATATCATACAGTATAATGAGCTTTTCTATCCGTGTATCGCGAAATTGTCCATCACTTTATTCACTTCCCTCCAGAATGAACTCAGCGATGACTTTGTTACACAGTAAACTTTTTTATACTGCGTTTTATTGACGCACTTTGCACCTTCCATAGTTTGTTTTTACACCCGACAACCGTTATTGCGACTACATGTAATGTTTGCTTGCCTTGATTCTTGATTAATATCTTTTCCCTGGACATGATCCTCCAGGCCCTGAATGCTGTGCAAACCATCCAGAACTAATCCTGCCCAGAACTTGTGCCGCTGACTCTATACACGTCGGGCAGAATTTAGGGCATTTGACTCACAAAACGCAGCTGCTCATCTGAAAGCGCAATCCCCACGATGGTCCATTTATTATTCATCTGCGTGGTGGGAGAAAAGAGGATGAGAGGACAGAAAAACCTGGCCCGAAACTTCTGAAAGACGGGGCAAACTGCTGACTCGTGACCGCCGAAGCCCGGGATGAGCGCAGGTTTGAATACAAACAGGTGGGAGGTGGGAGGCAGAGCTGTGTACGCCAGCGCCCTTTGTAAACGATGAGCGAGAGCCGTGGAACACGGTATAATTAGCTGGAGAGCCGAGCAAGTGGTTCAAATTAGGGGGGGAACTATTGGAGAATAATAATCAAAATTATGCAGAGTGGAATGAGTAATGAATAGCAGCCGCAGTTATGCACCATGCAGCTGGAGCTTCGAGGAGTGGGAGAAGGTCATGAGCTGGTGGAGAGGAGGTTAAAGTGACGGCACAAGCTTTAATCTCAGTGAAATCAGGCCTGATGTTTGCCTTTAACCTGATTAACTGCTTTTATTCCTTATTATTCTGTGAAGACCCAACGTCTGGCTGCAGCGTTTGCGTTCTGAAGGACACCTATTGTCCTTTTTTTCCTGTTTGTGTGCGTGGGAGTGTCTAGTGTGAAGGGCAGAGTCTATGCTGTAGCACTATAGAAGGATGATTTGATAAATGAGGATTAGAGCTGCAATCCCACTTTACTTTCTCTTTTCCATTGAAATATAAAAATACACTTGGAGGCATTTCTCTGTCTTTCTGCCTGTGTCTGTAAATCTCTTTCTGGAGGCCTGGGTTCATATCTCCCATTGTGCAGGTGGCTAGACTGATTGGATTTCTCCATTATGGGGAGCTATCAGTGGATTTGGCTTCTGATGGAGAGGGAGCGGTGCACGAGGACCTGGCTGCTGAGAGGACTCCAGGGCTCTGGGTCCACAGGCTGAGGGGAGAGATGGATGCGGGCTGCAATAAAGACATGCTGTAGCCGAGTGAAAAGTAATGAATCTTATTATGATATCTGTGTTTTTTCTGCTGTAGAGGAGCGCTCATACGTCATTTTGGCTGAGACGGGGCTCGTTACCGAACTCTAAACGCCTCAGACTCCAGCAACAGAATCACACCTCGCTGTTTTTAAGGCACATTTGAGGTTCCTGCACCTGGATAGGTTGGTAGTGACCAGCTCGTAAATGACCTGGGAGGTTTTAATGCCTCTCCAATAAGAGCAGGACTGTTTAACATTGAGCGATATGTTCACTGAGGGGAAACAAAATGTTAGAAACCCAGTGTGCAACAGGAACATATCTTCAAAATAAAACCTCTTGAAATCAAGCTAGCAAAACACAACTTTATAACCTTTTGTAGATGCTGGATTTATTTCAAGGATGTTGCATTTGACTGTATTTATTTAAATTGTAGCCTGGTGTTAAAATTTATGTCATGAGCTGTAACATACTGTACCTCAGCTGTTGCGTAAGAGCAGAACTGACTCCTGGTTTGTCGAGTCAAGTCGAGGACTGTTTCGATAGCGGTCTCGCTAGCGCGCGCCGCTGGGATCTCCGAGAGCGATTAGGATTATTTAAATGTCAATTTATTTCCTTTGCCCATTATCGTGGACACATTGTCTACTTGTCAGTGGGGAAATGTCTCTCGTAGAAGCTGATGTAATTTAAATTGACGAATCAAGTTTTATGCCCTTCCTTTTTTACCTTACTGTGATTGAGGCCACTAAGGTGCGAAACACCCGACAGCCGACCAGTTTCATGGGATTCACATCCATTAACTTCCCCTCTGACACTATACTAGACTAACGCTGCTTATTAAAAGTGTACATATGGAAAAAAAGTCATAGTATAATTGTTTTGTAAAAGTTGCAGAAGGGCTAATGAAGGATCACAACACAAGAACTGATCCCTTTTAAAGTCCAGATGTTCTGCCCTAATGTAAAATAAGGTAGAGAAACTTTTTAAATTCTCCTCTATTTATATAAATTTTACAAGAATATGGACAAAAATATAAGATTTTGGAATGGGAAGTGTAAAAGATAATAAGAGCGAGAGGAAGAGGGAAGGTGAAAGGCTGCTCATTTTGTGGGCGCAGGGTTTTTAAGGAGACTGTTTGCAGGAGCCTCTGGGTGCGGAGGCTCTGACTGATGAAGGAACAGAGGTTATGGGGCGCAATCGGGGAGCCGCTGGATCTCTGCTTGTGTGACTCCACGGCTCCTGGGAGGACGTTATTACAAGACAATGATACGAAGAAGAGGACGGGGGAAATGGATGCGCAGTTTATCAGAGATGGGAAAATCCTTCTATTAATCTCAGCTGAAAATACAATTACTTTGAATTAAGGCAAGCTTCATTCACAGCGTGTTTAATGGTCTGTGCAGGGGAATGGATGCATAAGTGTTCAGGCCTAAATCTCTCTAATAGTTTTTGTTCCTAATGCTGGACATTCCTTTCATTTTGTTTCCTGCTGCAGGTGTTTGTTTGCTTTAATGTTTACATCTCTGTTTTTATCGCCCGTCGCTCCTGTTCACCATCTGCTCCTTGAACACCTCCGCTTGCTTTATGGATGCAGCTCACCTCCGCTGCAGGCCAGCAGACGGCACATCAGGATGATTGACAGGTCTTGGGGGCGCATGAAATATATGGAGTCAGAGTTATGAAGGTTGTATTGACGGTACGTTTCACCGCGGTAAGTGGTGTAAAAAGAGCAGCAGCGGTCGGTTTGTGCCGTCTGCAGAATTAGAATGATTTCACTTGTAGAAGTAAAGATCAATGTTTAATGATGTTTGAGACAACTTTTAATTTAGATCTGTGAATGTGTGAACTTTTAAACCCCCAGCTGTCGTTTCCCTGAGCTCTTAGCAGCTACTCCAACCTAGGAACAGAAATCCATTGAATTGATAATCTCCGGTGCAGAGTTCACTATTTAATGAGTCTTTATGCTTGTCTGACACCCGGCTGTTGTTTTCTGACCACGGGGTTGTGTGGCAAATGTCAACCAAATCTATGACTGAATTTCAGCTGCTACAAATATTGTTTTTTTGTGAATGCGGGTCAGGAATCTGTGCGAAGGCAAAACTTTGGGAGACGGAAAATTGAAGCATTTGGAGCATTTCTTCAAGAAAAAACACATTTTCTTGGTCTTTGTGCCGTTTCTCTGCAGGTATTTCTGACGTGAGACAGCGAAGCTCGGCTTAAAGGAGCAAAAACATAGACTAGAATAAGAAATGTAGAAAGAGGTCAGTCTTAAATGTCGACTGTTTCTGAGGGCTGGAGAGAAGCAGTAGAAGTGGAAGGAAAGCGAATGCGCCTTTGATCAAAGAGCAGAAAAGGTTCTGGACAGAACATTTGTGCTGGTGATTTTTTTCATTGTGTTTCACTCTTAAGCTGGACATTCTTCCAGTCTCCATTTTCATCTCATTCCTTTTCCTTCAACCCTTCTTCACATTCGTCACTCCTTCATTCCACTCTTTGGGCCCTCGCTGTGTTTCGCCGTCCTTCTCCATCGCATCGTTTCATTTCTAATCACGCCGGTCTCGCTGCTTTGTTCTTGTTCCTCCGGTCATTTGCAAACTCACATCTTTACTCTTTCATGCTTTCCCTTCACCAGCGATTCGCCCTCTCCGCCTGTCAAGGCTGATTTCTGCCAGTGAAAGTCATCCTCTGGGTGGTTGCCGCTGTTGTCATGCATGAAAATCTCCTGAAATATCTGGCTCAAGTTTTGCTCCAGACATTTATATTTACAGTATAGAAACTCTGGTTTGAAGACATGTGTAACCACCCTGTGCTGACGTGGAACGGTTGCCAGCCTCCGCCCACTGCACAAACAGGTTTTTCTAGTAAGTCAGCTGCTTTTAGCTGTAGAGAAGCAAACGAGAGAGTAAAATGGCTCTAAAACTAGTTGACTAAAATATTTTTCCCCAAATAAATACTATAAGATAAGCTGCACATACATGTAATACACTGTTAACGACATTGTTTGGTTGCGTTAGTAAATACAGTACGTGTGAACCGTTGTCTGGACAGTGTTAGTCACTGTTTTACTGTAGTCATACAGTAGCTTATTGTCACCTGTCACTCAGAGTTTCATTGCAAAATGGAACAAAATAAACTGTGTTTATGTTATTCACATTTCAGCTTGGATTTTATTGTATGCGCTGCAGAGATTCACTGTGCGTGGACAAAAGAGAAGGAATGTACGACTGCGCAAGCGTTTAGACTAGAATGAACACTGGCCTCCACCCACTGCACAAACAGGTTTTATAGCAGCTCAAAAATTTTTAGCTAAAAGAAAGTGATACTGAACTAAAACTCATTCGCTGCGAGAGAATAAAATGGCTCAGACAGGAGTTCAGTTAAATCAGAAAACCTTCTCTTGTTCCATCTGTCTGGATCTACTGAAAGATCCGGTGACTATTCCCTGTGGACACAGCTACTGCCTGAACTGTATTAGAAGATTCTGGGATAGAGAAGACGGTAAGAGACTCTACAGCTGCCCTCAGTGCAGACAGACCTTCACACCGAGGCCTGTCCTGGTGAAAAACACCATGTTAGCAGAGTTAGTGGAGCAGCTGAAGAAGACTGGACTCCAAGCTGCTGCTGCTGATCACTGCTATGCTGGACCTGAAGATGTGGCCTGTGATGTCTGCACTGGGAGGAAACTGAAAGCTGCCAAGTCCTGTCTGATGTGTCTGGTCTCTTACTGTGAGACTCACGTCCAGCCTCATTATAATTCCCCTGCCTTTGAGCAACACAAGCTGGTGGAGCCCTCCCAGAAGCTGCAGGAGAACATCTGCTCTCATCACCACAGAGTGAAGGAGCTTTTCTGTCGTACTGATCAACAGTGTATCTGTTATCTCTGCTCTGTGGATGAACATAGAGGCCACGACACAGTCTCAGCTGTAGCAGAGAGGACTGAGAGGCAGAGAGAGCTCGAAGGGAGTCGACAGGAAATCCAGCAGAGAATCCAGGACAGGGACAAAGAGGTGAAGGTGCTTCAACAGGAGGTGGAAGCCATCAGTCGCTCTGCTGATCAATCAGTGGAGAACAGTGAGAAGATCTTCACTGAGCTCATCCGTCTGATGGAGGAAAGGAGGTCTGAGGTGAAGCAGCAGATCAGATCCCAGCAGGAAACTGAAGTGGGTCGAGTCAAAGAGGTTCAGGAGAAGCTGAAGCAGGAGATCACTGAGCTGAAGAGGAGAGACGCTGAGCTGGAGCAGCTCTCACACACAGAGGATCACATCCAGTTTCTACACATCTACCCGTCACTGCCAGCACTGAGTGGATCCACACACTCATCCAGAACCAACACCCGTCCTCTGAGATACTTTGAGGACGTGACAGCAGCTGTGTCAGAGCTCAGAGACCAAATACAGGAGGTTCTGAGGATGACGTGGACAAACATCTCACAGACAGTGACTGAGGTGGACGTTTTACTGTCAGGACCAGAACCCAAGAGCAGAGCTGGGTTCTTAAAGTATTCATCTGAAATCACATTGGATCCAAACACAGCAAACGAGTGGTTGCTATTATCTGAGGGGAACAGAAAAGTAACATTATTGAGTAAATCACAGTATTATTCTGATCATCCAGATAGATTCACTGAGTGGCCTCAGGTTCTGAGCAAAGAAAGTTTGCCTGAAAGTTGTTACATTGAGGTGGAGTGGAGAGGGACAGGAAGAGTTAATATAGCAGTCACATACAAGAACATCAGCAGAGCAGGATGTGGGGCTGAATGTGGATTTGGATGTAATGATAAATCCTGGACATTAAGGTGTAAGAAAACCAGTTATGGATATCGGTACAACAACATCTTAACTCCAGTCTCAGGTCCTCCATCCTCCAGAATAGGAGTGTACCTGGATCACAGAGCAGGTCTTCTGTCCTTCTACAGTGTCTCTGAAACCATGACTCTCCTCCACAGAGTCCAGACCACATTCACTCAGCCTCTCTATGCTGGACTGTTTGTTTATGGTGATGTTGGCACAGCTGAGATCTGTAAACTCAAATAAATCCATGTAATTTCAGGTGCAGTAGGTTAATCCTGACCTCATCTTCATGTTGTAATTCTTCACATTTGTTGCTGAGTTCTTATTACTTTTATGTCTCTGCTTTAAAATTCCACCACTCTTCTTCATGTGTTTTTCTTTAGGAGGCAGATTGTTGATCAGTTGAACTTTGGCCAGTCTAAAAATGGCAACGTGTGATAATGGCTGATAGCATCCATTCTGAGCTGTTCCACCTGCGTATGTGGAATATATAAATCAGTCTTTAATGTGGACTGTTTCTAAGGTCTGGAGAGAAACAGTAGAAGTGGAATGTTATGAACTCCCCCCGAGCGGTTCAGAACCATCGGGGCTTGACTGAGGACTGGGGACAGGAGATGCTGTGAAGGCGGAGCAGTGGACAAACGCCCGCTCTGATGGAGAAGCTACAGCTCTCACTGAGCCGGGAGGAAACACTGCACTACGACCACCTTGCACACAGCTGCGAACCCGTGACGCTAATAAAACCCTGGTTCTCTAACAGACCGGTACACGCACCTGCCCGCATCTGGAGACAACAGGAGAGACCTCAAATGCACGACCCAAACACAGAATTAACAGTTAACATAAAACGGTTTATTCAACACAAACGTTGTCACGGAACGGCAGAGAGAGGACCCAAATGCAAAGTACGAGGACACGATGGTAGGTAGTAAAGAAATAAGATTTAATCCAAAAACTTTTGGTACAGGTCGGTCCAGGTCATACACAGAAGGTCTCAGGATTTCGGTAAATGGGAGCAGGCTGGATCAGGTTCCAAAAACAGGCAATGGTTCGGTAACAGAAAACAATCAGGCTACAGTTTCGTCGGGGAGAAGGCAGGAGTTCAGCGATACGAAGCAGGATCAACACCAGGTAAGCAAAACAGGGAAATAGCTGGAACAACGGATGACATACATGCATTTGGGTCCTCTCTCTGCCGTTCCGTGACAGAACGATCTGGCCAGAGTAGGACCCAGCCAGCTTCAAGTTAGTTTCCCAGTTCGTTTTTTTTCCCCCTCTCTTTTGCTTTTCGCGTTTTGGAGGAGGGTTTCTGCCGTAAGCCATGGATTTTTCATGCGCCGAGTTACCCAGCGACCTCCGCAATTATTTTAAGATTCTTGCGGAGGATTATCGAAGGGCGCCCAACCCGGAACCCCAGCGAAGCGCCGTGGAGGTGGCGGTGTGCACCTTGGAGGACGAGGACAGCGTGCGTGAGAGTTAGACAGCACACTCCGCACCACACCTGCCCTCACGCCGTTCCCTCGGATTACGCCAGCCTCGGTCGCACCACCGATGGTCCCGGTTTCAGTTTCCTTTTCCCAGCCCGGTCTGACCGTCGCTGCTGCACCAGCCTGCCCAGCTCCACGTTTACTCCGCTGGGAGGACTTCCTGCACTCGTGCGGTCCCCCGTCCCCTGCCCCCGCTCCGGTTCCAGCTCAGCTGTGTCCCACTCCGGTTCCAGTCCAGTCGTGTTCCGCTCAGCTTTCAGTTCAGTCGTGTCCCGTTCAGGTTCCAGTCCAGTCGTGGTCCGGGGCCTGCCACACCTGTATCGGTTCCTCGTGGCCCGGCCCTGGCCACGTCTCCACGTCTGTTTCCACGTCTCCCTGTCTGGCTCCGGCCACGTTCGTTTCTGCTCCGGGTGGTCCGGCGTCAGCCGCGTCCACCCTGGTTCCCCGTCTGGTACCGTCTCCAGCGTCATGTCCATCCCGGACTCGTCGTCTGGTCTGGTGGCCTTCTGCCGCAGGGGTGGCGCTGCCTCCTGCGGCGTCGTCCGCCTCGACTCCTCAGGTTCAGGAGAAGCTGGAGCAGGAGATCACTGAGCTGAAGAGGAGAGACGCTGAGCTGGAGCAGCTCTCACACACAGAGGATCACATCCAGTTTCTACACATCTACCCGTCACTGCCAGCACTGAGTGGATCCACACACTCATCCAGAACCAACACCCGTCCTCTGAGATACTTTGAGGACGTGACAGCAGCTGTGTCAGAGCTCAGAGACCAAATACAGGAGGTTCTGAAGAAGACGTGGACAAACATCTCACTGACAGTGACTGAGGTGGACGTTTTACTGTCAGGACCAGAACCAGGACCCAAGAGCGAGCAGGGTTCTTAAAATATTCATCTGAAATCACACTGGATCCAAACACAGCCTTTACACAGCTGTTATTATCTGAGGGGAACAGAAAAGTAACACGACTGACACAACCACAGTATTATTCTGATCATCCACACAGATTCACTGGTTGCTTTCAGGTTCTAAGCAAGGAGAGTTTTACTGAACGTTGTTACTTCGAGTTGGAGTGGAGAGGGACAGAGGTTTATATAGCAGCTTCATACAAAAACATCAGCAGAGCAAGCTATCAGTCTAAATGTGTATTTGGACGTAATGATAAATCCTGGGCATTATTGTGTAACAACACCTTTTATGAATATTGGTACAACAACATCTTCACTCCAGTCTCAGGTCCTCCATCCTCCAGAATAGGAGTGTACCTGGATCACAGAGCAGGTCTTCTGTCCTTCTACAGTGTCTCTGAAACCATGACTCTCCTCCACAGAGTCCGGACCACATTCACTCAGCCTCTCTATGCTGGACTGTATGTTGTTGGTGATAAATCCACAGCTGAGATCTGTAAACTCAAATAAATCCATGTAATTTCAGATGCAGTAGGTTAATCCTGACCTCATCTTCATGTTGTAATTCTTCACATTTGTTGCTGAGTTCTCATTACTTTTATGTCTCTGCTTTAAAATCCCACCACTCTTCTTGTGTTTTTACTTTAGGAGGCAGATTGTTGATCAGTTGAACTTTGGCCAGTCTAAAGATGGTACTGTGTGATAATGGCTGATAGCATCGATTCTGAGCTGTTCCACCTGCGTATGTGGAATATATAAATCAGTCTTAGAGATCAATCTTGAATGTTGACTGTTTCTGAGGTCTGGAGAGAAACAGTAGAAGTGGAAGGAGAGCAAATGCGCCTTTGATCAAAGAGCAGGAAAAGTTCTGGACAGAACATTTGTGCCTCTGGTGATTTTTTCATTGTGTTTCACTCTTAAGCTGGACACTCTTCCAGTCTCCATTTTCATCTCATTCCTTTTCCTTCAACCCTTCTTCACATTCGTCTTTCCTTCATTCCACTCTTTGGGCCCTCGCTGTGTTTCGCCGTCCTTCTCCATCGCACCGTTTCATTTCTAATCACGCCGGTCTCGCTGCTTTGTTCTTGTTCCTCCGGTCATTTGCAAACTCACATCTTTCCTCTTTCATGCTTTTCCTTCACCAGCGATTCGCCCTCTCCGCCTGTCAAGGCTGTTTTCTGCCAGTGAAAGTCATCCTCTGGGTGGTTGTCGCTGTTCTCATGGATGAAAATCTCCTGAAATATCTGGCTCAAGTTTTGCTCCAGACATTTTCAGCTCTGCTCAGAGTCAACTTCTTAAATGTGCGTAACATGTGTACTGCAATGAAACGGTGGTGATACACGAGTGCAGAGCGGAGCACGATGGGGATGTGTGTACAGTACGGCAGGAGTCGCATAATCGATGTCCTCAAGGCCCCTGTAGTTGTCTTCTATCGAGTGCTGGCTGAGCGTGCTCGCCCTTGGATGTAAGACAATGACCTGATTGAGATGCAGCGACAGAAACCGCTGCCTTCACTGTGGAAATTTCAGAGCTAGAAGGAAAAGTAAGCGGATCTGGGGCGGATTATGTCAAGATAATGGAATGATCCAGACCCAGAATGAACGAGGACACGTCTCCTGTCTGGTTTCTCCTCCTTCGCTTTGTTCCCACTGATTGGTAGTGTGCACACAAACACACAGGCCCTTCCCCGTTTATTGTTTCATGCCGTCATTATTTCCTGTGAATTCCTGATGTGGAGCGGAACCTGCATAGAAAGCAGCCTCCAATTAGGACGTTTCCTTTCAGGTCGAGGCGCTGGGATGCATACGAAGAGGGGAGGAATGCATGAATAAGGGCGACGCGGGCTGATATCATGCACATTCTGGAATCTGCACCAACTTACGAACCATGAAGACTCGCTGTGCATTTGACCAATCTGTATTCAGCTCCAAGGCCGTTGAAATAGAAAACCTCTGTGTCACGTCTAATGGAGAAGTTCAATTAAAGGTATTTCTCTGGAAGCATCCTTAGTCCCTGTGTAAGAATGGGAATTAAAATTTATCTTTGAGATTACTTCTTGTAAAGCCGACGTTTGGAGCCTGAGGTGAGATGAAATAGTTTCCTGCTCGGTTAAAGTTGCTTCAATATATTTCTTTGTAAGTGTTGGGATTGTAGGAGCCACGACGCTTGAATGTCCTCAAGCAGAGAAATGATGGAAGCGGCTGTGAAGCTCTGCAGTGGTGCTAGAAACCAGCGGTCATGCTAATTGAAGGAAAACCGGCCTATCATCTCCACAGTGGTTTCACCATCAGGAACTAAGAATGATGTTTACCTGGTGGCGCCTCCACTTATTATTGTATCACACCTTATTATTGTATCACACATTTCTTGCCCTCGCGGTTCGGTTTTCTGACTCAGACGAAACCATCTGTTAAACCTCTGCGGGGCTTTTCTGCATGGACGGAATATAGCAGCCAGCCAGGCAGGGCGAAGGGGATTTGCTGAATCCGCATCCACGGAAGGAGGAGGGGGGGGGGGGGGCAGATGGACGCAGACAATATTTCAGAACCTCAGAGTCATTCTTAGAGGCCTCTTCCCTTAATTCCCCGGGTGAACGTGCACTCAGTCATTAGAGCCTCCAGGCTGTGTATCACGGAGGCTTTGGATGGTGGATTCAAACGCCGTCCCCTCTGTGTTTGTACGTCTGCATCTGCACAGGTGACGTCCTCCATCCTCCGCTCTGCTGCTCTTCTCATTTAAAGAGTCGACATCCATGCAAACCAATTCCTGCATTAGCAATGCATCCTATGTGTTTGTTGTTAATTTAGTTTTTTTTGTGTTGACTTTTATAGTTAAAGCAGTAAAACACCAAGTGCAACTGGAGGTGATTGAAGGCCTTAGTGAAGCGTGGAGATATTATGTTGAAGGTCATTTTTAGACAAGTCAGGAGATGACTTATTGATCTATTGAACCCACGTCATACACAGACAGTGGAGTGAAAATGTTTGCTTTATTCAATCAGTTATTGACAAAAATGAGCCTGTAATGAGTTATTGATGTTGAGTCGGATTGATACTAAATTATAACCATGCATAAAAACCATTCAGTGACAAAATGTGAATAGGCTCTGAAAACACGTCGATATGTCTGTATCACAGTGGAAGATAGAGCTGGAATGTGTGGTGACGCGCAGGCTTGATATGTGGGACGGGGAGAGGATCCTTCACCGAGATTACCTTTGCAACTGGGTCACAGCGAGGCAGAATGGGGAGAAAATACAGAAGAAAATAAAAGTGAGATAAATCTGGGTGGGGTGTAACGTTCTTGTGCATACGGGGATAAGAAGGGCTGCTGCGTCTCACCACATTTGACACGTCTCCCAGCCTCTGGCATCAGATAAGTCACTCCGCTCACAAGAAGTATTTTGAATTCTCTGGGCTTACGATAACTCCTGTTGGAGCCGCTTAGGTATCCTTGAAAGATTAATGTGAGCCATTAAAAAGTGATGATAGAAGTAGTAGAAGTTGACTCGGGCCGTTCCAGAACCACAGATCATTGGACGTCGTCCATCTCTCAAGCAGCTTTGTCATTTTGGTTTCGCCTGCTCTGTTTAATAGACACAGTAATCGTTTGTCATCTAATTGTCTAACAGACCCCCCCCCCCCCCCCCCCCCCCCCCTCGCGCTAACTGGACAACAAACAACAGAAAAGAACAAAGTAGCACACGCCGAGGATTTTCCAACCTTGCCTGTAGAAATATGCAAAGTGGAAGGGTTTTGTCCGAGTACAAAGAATTAGAGCGGTGAGAGGATGCAAATCGATGAACCGCGCCGACTGAATGTGATTCATCGAGCCTGGAATCGATCGTGATGGCTGTGAGTGTGTCTGTAGGTGTTGGAGTTGCTTTTGCACAAAAAATAAAAGTCAAGAATACTCAAAGGCAAACGTAAATAGTAATTGAATTCACATAATAGCTTTGATCATAAAATAGGTTAAATACAGGCATCGTGACGGATGTTCTGCAGGACAGAGGCTGCTTAATTCTGTGTATTTGCCAAGATAATGAGACGCTTCTTTGTTTATCTGTCTGATGTGAACTCTGCATAGAGCCTTAACAAACCCACCCAGCACTGTGTTGGTATCTGTGCGCTTGTCTCCCTGAAACCCTGTACAGCAAATCCCCAGTGGCGTCAGCGCTTCCTGCAGCGTTTCTGGCTCATGAAGTAACTGGAGGCTGCTTCCGAGCTGCTCGCAGAGAAAAGACCCCGCAGACCCCCCACCCCAAACCACACCCCCTCCCATCCCATCCTCCCCCGTCCGGTTCACCGTCAAAGCTCACTGACCTGAGCTGGACGTGTGTGTGTGTGTGTGTGTGTGTGTGTGTGTGCGTGCGTGTGTGTGTGTGTGTGCGTGCGTAAACAGACACGTGTCCCGTTTTAGCCTCCACTTCTTTCCTCTTCACTCAGTTTCATCCTACTGCGTTCAGGCTTTTTGCAAATTTCACGCTGGCTGTGAAATGATGCTGCCGCTCGTTTTAGTTGAGATACAAATTTAGCGCAGGGGAACAAAAGCAGGTGCAGCAGATCTATGGAGAAGAGATGAGATCACGTCCTCTTGTCCTGTCGGTTGCTTGTTCTGAGCTTCATCCTTCACATCAGCCGTGGCCACTGTAAATAATGCTACACAGACTCCATTGTACAGCTACTAGAACGTCCGTCCATCCCATCGGTGCTGGTCTGTTACCAGCACAGGTTTGCTCCTCCGCTGGTGGAAAACCTGTCAGCTCTGCTGTCAATCAAACCCCATCACAGAGTCACAAAGTCTCAGACAGTTTCCTGCAAAAAGGCTTCACCCGAGGACGTCACACAGCATCTACGGGTTGACGCCCGACGGGTCTACACACTCCTCCTTCCTATAATTTCCAGACAAACTGCTGTGAGCTATGTTTTGTCCACAGTCTGTTGAACTGACTGACACAGGCTGGATGCTGTCAACTTGAATAACTGCATACAACATATACACAAACTATAAAATGGGAAGAATGTGCTCAGGTTCACTGACGCCGGTGAAGAGGGTTTTGTGATGATCACAAATCAGTTCTTACTGAAAACTATAAATAAATAATTATTATAAATTATGAAGCTCAGGTAAGTTTTGTATGTGCAAAAATATCAAATGCTGAAAAGATTTTCAGTGTTTAGTGCATTACCTCAGCACAGAATATCCGAATGCGTCTAATACTTAATTTATGCTCTGGGAAAAGGAAAATCCGTGAATATTTCAGTGTTATGCTGCGAAACTGTGTTTGTCAGTTTGTCTGAGTCAGACGGGTTCAAACTTTGTGAGTCAGACAGTTTCACAATGCAATTTCCTGTTACTCTTCAATGTCCCTGGAGCTCTCAATACTCTGTTTTCCCCCTGATTCACACCACTTTATGTCTGGGCCTCGAAGGCAACAGGAACCCATGCCTGAAAAACCAGAAGTGACTGACAGTCAAGCCTTTCTCTCCTCAGTCTCGACTCAATCTCATATTTCTTCCATGTCTTTCTCATTCCCACTAATATTTCTGTCTTTCAGTGTCTCTGTCCTAACTCTCCTTGTAACTTCATCCTCTGTACTTTCACTCAGGCTGTTTCCCACTCACTCGCTCAAGTTCTCACTCTTCCTCTGTCCATCTATTGCTCTCGGACTGTCCTTCACGGACAATTTAGCGAGAGTGGCATCCGTTCACCTTTGAGCCCTGGAGCTTTTCACACGGTTTCAACACACACACACACACACACACACACACACACACACACACACACACACACACACACACACACACACAAAAAGAACGGAAACCCCAGCAGTGGAAAAGGAGCGAGGAGTAAAAATGAACAATGAAAGACTGGGCTGAGGAAAGAGCCTAATCTCTAATGCATTAGGCTTTTGCAGCATGTACTGAGGATGTGAAGCTGTGCAGTGTAGTGGTTAGAGTTGTAAAAATCACAGGCAGCGACATGAGCACAAATCCTCGGTCCTGACGGCCTTGTCATTCGACTGACTGAAAGCGCGATCCCTGGAAGTCATTCCGTTCACAGCCAAACGCGGAACAGGAAACCGTGTTCAAGGTCCGGGTTTGAAAAACCCTCAAGGATTTGTCAAGGATTGTTTGGAATCTTTTAAGCGGAGCCATGATTAACTCAGTGCTAATTAATATTTTCTAGCAGCATGTGAATGTAATAAAAAGGGGAAATTTAATTGTGGTCTGGTTAAAGTGGATTCACAGAGGAGCTGACATTGACGTGACAGCGGAGGTTTCTCTGCAGCTCAGGTTTGCGTGACTGCGCGTCAGCTTCAATTAAATGTAAACCAGTATGCAAATGTTTCCTGGTCTACTTAATGCATCAGCATGTTCAGGCTGACAACTGCCGGGCGGAACAACCAATCACAGCTCACGCCAACCTGAGGCTTCAGATAAATATTTATGGAAGCACCTGTAGCCCAAGGAGACCCGCATTATACAGCCCCATCAGGCTTCTGCTCAGGCCTTTGTTCCCTTTCTGTGTCCTTAAGCCAACAATCTTATCAGAACACTCCTTTGTCATATTTGGAGGCTGCTCCTTCCCCACGACACCCCGGCAGAATAAAAGGAGGTGTCATTTGTACCACGGCTCCAAGTGGAGGAAGTGGGTTATTAACATTCCCCTCAGATTATGTTAAGCGCTTGCTTTTAGTCGTGCCATTTTCCAGATGCATTTAAATTTAAACTGATGTGCGGAGGCTGCAGGGGCAGAGCTGTACAATCGAATGAACCCGCAGCAAAGACGCGATGTAACGAGGTGAGACAAGACGAGTCGAGACGCGACGCGGGGGGAGGACGTGAAAGGGCAGGAAGTGGGGGGGACGAAGGCCTCACGGAGGACGCGAGCTGCCGGGCGTCACCTGCAGACGCCGAGGACGCGGCCGGGGACGAAGCACGGCTCGTGGGAAAGTGGGTCGGAGGCTGCGTGGGCGCCGGGTCCCTGAGCAGCCGACGTAGCGGCGCCACAGCCCAGGCAGGAAGCCGGCGTGGCACCGGGACGAGACCCGGGGACGCACTCAGTCTGCGGTGCTGCCGCTTTAACCTGCGTCTGGTCCCTCGTTAGAGGTTCATTAAATCAGTGTGAGCGACGGCCAGGGAGCGTCCTTGAGTCTCAGTCATTTCCATCAAGTACGTCCGAAAAGTAGCCAGTACTTAAAACTGTAGTTGCTCCAAAGGGTTTTAATGCCTGTGAAGCTGCTGAAGCCTTTAGTTGGACACTGTCAGATTAGACTGTGTACTTGTACTGTTTCACAGTACTGTTTTATTGTCACCTTATGATGGAGCTGCTGTGGTGCCGATGAGCGTTGTGGATTCCACCTTCAGGAGCGGACTCGGTACCGGTGTCCTTCCGTGTCACGGGTTCCGCTCACGGCAGGTGGACGACTGAACGTGTCCATCTGAGCTGCTGTCATCTGTGCTTGGACGCCCTCTGAGACTCTCTCTTTCTTTTTTGTGATTTAATGAAGTGTCAACATTAATGTTTCCTCTGGCAGCGTTAATTCTCCTGACTTAACGCTGTCAGGTTCACTGTGTCTGAGGCTCCATCCGTCAGAGCTGTCCTGCTCGTGAAGTCCTCCCAGCGGAGACATGGTTTATTTTAGAAAATGGGCCAAACTGAATATTCACTCACTATTAATATTAAGAGAGACTTCCCCTTTTTTAAATCACAGTGTGATAATATTAGACAGGTACGAGCAAACAGCTCATGGCCCCTTGTTTCCTTCGTGCCTCGTGCTCCAGTCCTCTTCCAGTGAAGGCGCTAACAGCCTGAAATGCCACTCACACCTCTGCAGCCTGGGCCACGGATCCAGGCCGGTACTGACTGAGCAGACACGCTGCAGTCCCCGTGATGTAAGGGAAATATAATTGGATATGAAGTAGTGTGTGAGGAGATTTAGAGCACCTCAGTTCCCAACAGATGCTAACGCAGGTGAGGATGCGCACACACACACACACACACACACACACACACACACACACACACACACACACACACACACACACACACACACACACACACACACACACACACACACACACACACACACACACACACACACACACACGCTCTGGTAATGGAGACCATGTATTTCTAATGGCAGCGTCCACGGCGAGCAGGTAATTGTGATGTATTAACGTGCCGCGGTCGAGATCAGATTACGGTCGACGGGGGATTTGCAGCGTGAGTGTGTCACTTCGCCGCCTCCTGCATTTGTGATCGGGCCCCGACGGAGGAGGAGTCGCCTGCTGAGTCACTCCTCGTCTCGGGGCGTCTGAGTCTGTTTAGGATCTGTATCAGCAGCGTTTTCTGCCTGTAAGAGGCATTTTGTTTTTTATTGTAGTTCCTAACATAACAATCTTTCTATTAATTGAATGAAACATGATCAACCATGGGTTACAAACAACGTGCACTGCTGAACTGCTGATCGTTTCCACACTGTGATCTCCTTTTCCCACATTAAATTTTAACGTTGACGTTTAAGTGCTGGATCTCAGTGGAAGTAAAATACCAGCTCTATTCTTTTATTCAGTTTTTTGCCTTTTTGTTATTTTGAATCAGTCTAAAATGTTGAATATGCTGTTTGGTGTTTTATTTGCATTGTGATGGTAGATCCAAGGCGTCCGCACCACAACAAAGAATCAGCACATACTTTTGGAAATATTTCATGCACTGACGGATCCCAGACATTACTGATGATGCAGACGATGATGAATCCAGTTCTCTGCTTCTTTAAGACGAGTGCAGGTGACTTTATGGTCTTGATACTTCAGTCTTCAGATTCTCATATTCTGAGGCGACGCATCTCCTGCTCCTGTTTCTCACCCTTCCTTCCTGCGAGGGAGTTTCTCCTGTTGGAGCTGAGGGAAGCATGTTGTTAGTATTGAATAAATTAATTCCCGGTGACATGAACAGAAGGCAAACACATGCTCACCTGTTCTGTCTACAATTATCACTGAGCGTAATATACATTATTCACCATGTTTCATTTGACTATCTGGGCTCTGAGGTTTATTATACCAACGTCTGTGTACTCGTACTGTATGTGTGAGTAATGGATGGACATGGTCAGCTGTGGCTTCGTAACTATTTATAATCTGTGCACCGTGTTATCCGGCGCTAATTTATCCAACACTGTAGTGAAAATGCCAGAGCAGCATTTTCCCCTTGTTTATCCCTGGGGGTGTGGGCAGCCTTTACACTTTGAGCAGATAAGCCTCGTACTCGTGCTATTACTGCTCTGGCTCCTATTTATCATTTACCCATGCAGCCACTGACTGAATGGTCACAGCGTTCTGCTTAGGTTGCAGGCAGGCATCCGGTGCTGCTTCCTGGACTGGGGCGGGTGAAGGGACCTTTGTGGTGACTTTGTGGTTCAAGTAAAGGCCTTTTATTAATGTGTGGCCTCCATCGTGCTCCATGGAGCCAGCGTGCGAGACCCAGGTGGTGTTTAGTGATGTTTAAGTGCTTGTGCTTTTAATCCAAGGCCCTGTGACACTCAGCCTTTAAAACACCCGAGGACAGTTATAACCACACAGATCTAATGATGATTAGAAACAATTCCAAATTCAATCGAGCCAAACGTGCCCTGACACGACAGTAACAAACGTATGAGCAGGATTATGGGCCAACAATTACAGAGCGGCCGCCGCTGTGGAGCCGCTAGAAACAACAGCATTAAGACAACTTGCGTCATCAGTGGAATCGCGGCAGAGCACGGAGATCGTTAGCTGTCACTGCGTGCTGTATTACTGCTTAGCTTTATTAGCTTTAGCCCATTAACTTATTATGGATGCGCATCTGTAACAGCACAGAAACAACGGCTGTGCGCTGATTAGACTGCGCTTTTGTGGATTGTTGATGTTGTTGATGTCACCACATTAAGGGTGACAGTTCCATTTGCGCAGCTCATAGAGCGATGGAGTGATGTGTTTGTACGTCAAGCAGTAAATGACAATAACTGCAGCATGATTGTCCCACAGTTTCCCCAGTTTTATATATTTATCTGCAGACAGAGGTTTATGCTTTCTTCCTGCTCTTCTCCACCGTGTACCTCTGCTTTATGCCCTACTCTGCCTGTGCACTTACTGTACAGTTAATCCAGTGGAGTCAATGTAAAACTGATCAATCAGGGATAATGTGCTGCATTCTGACATTAAGCGCTGCCAGACGTCTGTAATTCATTCTGCCATAAAGAGACACCCAGCAGAGCCTTCTCAGCTTGATCGCTCCCTCCTTCTTTTCCTGCCCATCTGTTTTCAGGGATAATCCTTCCCTGCCAGGCTCCGCCGCCGCGAGGGATTCATAAAGAGCTGACCCACGCATATGGCCACTTCATTCAGCGGCCGTCATAACGGATAAGTTGTGGATCGTTCCTCGCTGCATCGTGCTGAGGTGATTAGGTCTGATGTGACGACTGCACTTGCTCTGGGTGTGGACACAAGCTATGTGCCTTTCACCTGCAGCTGTTTTAAATGTGCAGTAATTTTTGAATAGGGTCCACGGGGTCCCAAAGAACCAGTAACATTTATAATGTATTGGTATAATGCATAATTTTGACTGTTTTTAGTGAAACGTTGTCGGACAGAGGTATATGGGGTGCCGAATGTAAAAGGAGCACCTATAACTAGTTTTCTCACATTCAACTAAATGACACAACATGTTTTCTCACATTTAGTTAAATGTGCAAAAATGTAAATGTAAATGTAAATGTAAATGTAAGTGTAAAATGTTAAATGTTAAATGATTGAACTGAATATTTAATTAGACTCCACCCCCTATGATCCTAGATCAGTTACGCGGACTCAAATACGTCAAACGGTATGGTATATATATAAACAGTACGCATAGCTCCGCCCACATCTGACTCTGGATCGGTGGACGACAATATTGAAGAGAAACCTGAAGTCGAAGCCATCATGGCCGCCAGGTCCGACTCCCTCCCGTTGGGGCAGATTGAATGGGCTGTAACGGCAGGTGTGCGGGCTGAGGCTCCGCTTCAAACTGCTGTTCTGTCGTAAACACCATTAATGAGGAGTTAAGAAGGTTTAAAAGAATATTTCTGTGGCGCCGGTGGAGAATTAGTTGGCTAACTATACTAGCTAGCCGAAGTTACGTCCAGGCTAAAAACAAAAGGTTTTTGAGTTTGCCTCTCTGATCTGAGACCAGCACTGTTTGAGGGTAGGGGTGGAGGCTTGCACTACTTGCACATTCATGAATATTCAGTCTTGCACTAGGTGATCATGTAAAATTTACGTTTAACATTTAACATTAACATTAACACTTAACTTTTACATTTACATTTACATTTACATTTACATTTACATTTACATTTAACATTTACATTTACATTTACATTTAACATTTAACATTTAACATTTACATTTAACATTTACATTTAGACTTTGGCACATTTAACTAAATGTCAGAAAACATGTTTGTGTGATTTAGTTAAATGTGAGAAAACTAGTTATAGGGGCTCCTTTAAATTCGGCATCCTATAGAGGTAAACTACAGAAGTGAAACTTGTTCTTCATCTCTTTATTCAGCATTTACTTAGACATCAATTTAAAATTCCCTCACACTAAGAACGCTGCCACTGCAGGAAAAACCCAGAACTGACCTTGATGGTGTTGTAGCAGCTCGATCACACTGTCTGAGCTTCTTAGAATAAAAGTCCCCCTCCCCGTTTTTTCTGTCATCGCTCCTAGAAGTTCACATGTACAGCATCTGTTTTGTTGCAGGAAATTCTTAGTGATTATGAGGACAATTCTCATTTATTGCGTGTGACTGTGCCTGTGTGCATGTGAGTTTGTTGCTACTACAAAACACAAATGACACATTTCACAGGAGGACGCAGTTATTTTGGGTGTAGTTATATACAGATGGAGCAGCTCAGAATGGAATACGTGGTCTGGGAAACAGGAGTGAAGATTCCAGTGTAGCTGCCCCCAACATCAACACTGATGGACATTCAAATACAAATAATAATAATGGATAAAAATCCGAAACAGACCAATAGATCAATGGAAATGTTCAACAAACTTTTAGACGCACATTTCAATTTTAACCATAGACAAAGTTCAACTAAGTAATCAACAATCTGCATCTTTAAGAAAGTACAGCACAAGAAGACAATATAAAGAATATTATATATATATATATATATATATATATATATATATATATATATATATATATATATATATATATATATATATATATATATATATATATATATATATATATATATATATATATATATATACCCCAAATCCAGCACCCTGAGACTGTACGCTAGTCGCAAGGAAGGAGGCCGAGGACTAGTGAGCGTGAGAGCCACTATCCAGGATGAAACATCCAAGCTCCATAAGTACATCAAGGATAAGGCCCCGACAGACGACGTGCTGGGTGAATGTCTCAGGCAGTGGAGAACAGAGGATGAGGTGCTGGAAGAGGGACCATCATGGGAGGACAAGCCCTTACACGGGATGTACCACCGGAACATAACTGAAGTGGCTGATCTCAACAAATCCTACCAATGGCTTGAAAGGGCTGGGCTGAAGGACAGCACAGAGGCACTCATCCTGGCTGCACAGGAGCAGGCCCTGAGCACCAGAGCCATAGAGGCCCAGATCTACCACACCAGACAAGACCCAAGGTGTAGACTGTGCAAAGAGGCCCTAGAGACGGTCCAGCACATAACTGCAGGGTGTAAGATGCTGGCAGGCAAAGCATACATGGAACGCCATAACCAAGTGGCTGGCATAGTATACAGGAACATCTGCGCGGAGTATGGACTGGAAACCCCAAGGTCAAAGTGGGAAACACCTCCCAAGGTGGTAGAGAACGAGCGAGCCAAGATCCTGTGGGACTTCCAGATACAGACAGACAGAATGGTAATGGCGAACCAACCAGATATGTGGTGGTGGATAAAGAGCAGAGGAAAGCCGTAGTGGTGAATGTGGCAATACCAAGCGATGGCAACATCAGGAAAAAGGAACATGAGAAACTAGAGAAATACCAAGGGCTCAGAGAAGAACTGGAGAAGGCTTGGAAGGTGAAGGCCACAGTGGTGCTTGGTGATCGGAGCACTAGGGGCTGTGACCCCCAAACTGGAGGAGTGGCTACGACAGATCCCTGGAATAACATCCGACATCTCAGGCCAGAAAAGTGTAGTCCTAGGAACAGCAAGGATACTGCGCAGAACCCTCAAGCTTCCTGGCCTCTGGTAGAGGACCCGAGCTTGGAAAGTGGATGTGACCACCCGCGTGGGGTGAGAAGGGAGTTTTTATATATAATATATAATAACAGTGACGAGACCTCAGCAATGAATGTGAAAAGTCACAGAATGAAAATGCAGATGAACTCAAGATTAACTTGTTGCATCTTAAATGACTTTAGTCTATTTGAGTTTACAGATCTCAGCTGTGGCATCTTCACCCCAAACATACAGTCCAGCATAGAGAGGCTGAGTGAATGTGGTCTGGACTCTGTGGAGGAGAGTCATGGTTTCAGAGACACTGTAGAAGGACAGAAGACCTGCTCTGTGATCCAGGTACACTCCTATTCTGGAGGATGGAGGACCTGAGACAATAGTTAAGATGTTGTGGTGAAAATAGTCATAACCAGTATTGTTACATATCAATGCCCAGGATTTATCATTATATCCAAATCCACATTCATCCCCACCTCCTGCTCTGCTGATGTTCTTGTATGTGACTGCTATATAAACCGTTCCTGTCCCTCTCCACTCCACCTCAAAGTAACAAAATTCAGGCAAACTCTCTTTGCTTAGAACCTGAATCCAAACAGTGAATCTGTCTGGATGATTAGAATAAGACTGTAATTGACTCTTATATGTTACTTTTCTGTTCCCCTCAGATAATAACAACAATTTGTTTACTGTGTTTGGATCCAGTGTGATTTCAGAGGAATACTTTAAGAATCCACTTCTGCTCTTGGGTGCTGGTTCTGGTTCTGGTTCTGACAGTAAAACCTCCACTTCAATCACTGTCTGTGAGATGTTTGTCCACGTCTTCTTCAGAACCTCCTGTAGTCGGTCTCTGAGCTCTGACACAGCTGCTGTCACGTCCTCAAAGTATCTCAGAGCACGGGTGTTGGTTCTGGATGAGTGTGTGGATCCACTCAGTGCTGGCAGTGACGGGTAGATGTGTAGAAACTGGATGTGATCCTCTGTGTGTGAGAGCTGCTCCAGCTCAGCGTCTCTCCTCTTCAGCTCAGTGATCTCCTGCTTCAGCTTCTCCTGAACCTCTTTGACTCGACCCACTTCAGTTTCCTGCTGGGATCTGATCTGCTGCTTCACCTCAGACCTGCTTTTTAATATCAGACGGATGAGCTCATAGAAGATCTTCTCACTGTTCTCCACTGTTTGATCAGCAGAGCGACTGATGGCCTCCACCTCCTGTTGAAGCACCTTCACCTCTTTGTCTCTGTCCTGGATTCTCTGCTGGATTTCCTGTCGACTCCCTTCGAGCTCTCTCTGCCTCTCAGTCCTCTCTGCTACAGCTGAGACTGTGTCGTGGCCTCTATGTTCATCCACAGAGCAGAGATAACAGATACACTGTTGATCAGTACGACAGAAAAACTCCTTCACTCTGTGGTGACAAGAGCATATGTTCTCCTGCAGCTTCTGGGAGGGCTGCACCAGCTTGTGTTGCTCAAAGGCAGAGGAATTATAATGAGGCTGGACGTGAGTCTCACAGTAAGAGACCAGACACATCAGACAGGACTTGGCAGCTTTCAGTTTCCTCCCAGTGCAGACATCACAGGCCACATCTTCAGGTCCAGCATAGCAGTGATCAGCAGCAGCAGCTTGGAGTCCAGTCTTCTTCAGCTGCTCCACTAACTCTGCTAACATGGTGTTTTTCACCAGGACAGGCCTCGGTGTGAAGGTCTGTCTGCACTGAGGGCAGCTGTAGAGTCTCTTACCGTCTTCTCCATCCCAGAATCTTGTAATACAGTTCATGCAGTAGCTGTGTCCACAGGGAATAGTCACTGGATTCTTCAGTGGATCCAGACAAATGGAACAAGAGAAGGTTTCCTGGTTTAACTGAACTCCTGTCTGAGCCATTTTACTCTCTCGCAGCGACTCTTAGCTGAAAGCAGTTGAGCTGCTAAAAAACCTGTTTGTGCAGTGGGCGGAGGCCAATGTTCCCTCTATTCTAAATTCTTGCACAATCACAGCGCATATAATACAATCCAAGCTGAACTGTAAATAAAATAAAATAAATAAGTTTATTTTATATCATTTTGCAATGAAACTCAGTGAGCGACAGGTGACGTCAAGCGGTGACTAAAGTAAAACAGTGACTAACTGTCACGATTTATGTCAGTTCCTGTTTTAGGTTGAAAGGACTTCCTGTTCACATCTCACCTCAGCTGTTTCTGTCATCACCGGTTCCCATTATCCACACCTGTCCGTAATTAGTAAATCAACACCAGTATTTAGTCTCCACCTCTCACACACTCTAGCTGCCAGATTGTTGAGTCCTTGCACCACTATCCAGCGTTCTTGTATTGTTATCTCGTTTTGCTGATCTCGCCTGTTATTGACCGCCTATTCCTGCCTGACCCTCCTCTGTACCTTCGTCCTGGATTGTGGTATTTGTCTGACCGTCTGACCAGTGAGTTTTGCCTAGCCCTTGTCTGTACCTTTGCCGAGTCTATCCGTGTACCGAACCACTGCCTGTCTCTTGGACCTGATCTCGCCTGTTCCTCATTGTACCTCATGCTGAGACACCCTGTGTATGACCCAGACTGCTTGACGACGTTGATACAATAAACACTGTTTTACTCCTCAACCCTCAAGTGTACTGTGCATGTGGGTCCGACATCTGCCGAAGCCTGACACTAACATTGTCCAGACAACGGTGTCATGCACTTCACATGTATTTACTTACATAACCAATCAATTTTATTAACAGCGTTCTATGTGTATGTGCTACAATTTTTCTTAAAGCATTTATTGGGTTAAAAAGCACTTTAGTTAAAGTAGTTTTTTCATGATCCAACTAGAGTTAGACTGTAGAGAATCCCGGGCAGATGCCGGTCCTTAAACACAGCATGAGAACCATGGAGACTCAATCGACCTGGGCTCCATGGGTTATTTTATTTGTAAAACTGAGCATTAATGTGCTTTCCTCCCAATAAATACAATATAAGCAGACATATAGACAATATGTTTAATATTTAAATATGCATATACACTTTTTAATAGACATAATCTTAAAATTGTCTCACAGTCAAAGTCACATAAAAGCAGTAAATTTACAGTAGAACATTAGATATAAGTTATTAAACTATGCCTCTTATTTTCATTTTTCTGCCTGCATCTTCTTCCATGTCATAGAAAGCAGATATCTAAACCTCCAAATCTGTCTCTTTGCATATTTTATATGCAGAGAAGTTATCATTTATTCCTCCTCAAACACAGACTGGCGGATTACTTGCTATGGGCTCACAGACTACAACTAGTGCTTCCTGGTTTCCTCTGTACCTGCCTCCACTGGGAGGGGGCGAAGCCAGGCTGAGAGGGGGCGGACCCAGCTTTCTGGAACAAACCTGCTTTGTCTGCCATTGTTTTCCTCGCATATGCTTACAGCACTAATATTCAGTGGCCGGAGGTTCCGCTGTAAAATATTTAGAAGTACGAGTACTTCAGCACGCACAGTCTGATATTTATAGTTAGTTGTATGAGCCAGAGTTCAGCGCTGACAAGTTACAGTATGGAGGAGGACGAGGCTGCCCATGAATGAAGACATCGTTTCTAAGTTGTTAAGCAGCTTATTATTTTAGCCTTCTTTTCTTCGTCGGCTGTTAGTGGCTGGCAAAACAAGACGGTTGTCCCTTCCAAAAGTTTGTGTGACGATATGCGACCGGCCGATATTACCTACAAAAGGATGAAATTAATTATTTTATTAGTATTAGGGTTGCTGCTAACCCTGGCCCTGGGCGGAGGTTGGCCCTCAATGCACAACCGCAGAGTATGTGTGTAGGTTGTAGCACTACACGGGGCGAGGATTGGCATACTTGAGCAAGAGAATAGGTGTGACAGAAAGGTGAGGATGGTTCTGGCTGCACTGTGTGCGGTGCCTGGGCAGTAGTACTGCGGTCACCGGGTCTCGGCTATCTCTTCCTGGCTGGGGGTTGTGGGGGGCGGTGGAATGGGTAGCAGAACTAGTCGGGAACCTGGCTCTGCGGACCCTGGTGCCTTACTTCCAAACGGCATTTCTCCACATTCATCCACTTAGCTCTGCGAGGGGCGTCCTGCTGATGGAGGGACCGGGGCTACCGGGAAGTGGTTCCGTTCCTCTTAAGTGGGATGCTCTGGAGTTTAATTGCATTAGTCATACACACTCATCCAGGAATTTGGGGGCTCCCTCCGGGGGGGCTGGCAGTGAAAGGAGCCTTCACATTGATGGCTCTGTCTGCTGGACCCCTCAGGGACTGGTGATCTCCAAAAGTCCTCATACCTAGCCACATACACATACATTTAGGGTCGGGGGTGGGTTCTTTCACTGGGCCTTTCACTGGCCCTGGTGGAAAGATCACCACCCAGTTTTAACTGCAAAAAAGACATTAACGGTGGGGGGACAATGTCCGGGGGTCAAACCGTCAGCCAGCAGTCATGCTCCTGGAGGTGTCCCCCACTTTCAGTGCACTTTAGTTCCACACACTCATGTCCAAGCTGGGTTGCAGGGTTCTGGGGTGCCTTTTCCAATGCCCCCTTCTTCTCCCGAGTTGGGGGGTTGGGCGGGGCTCGGGAGGAGCTGCAGTCCCTGCCTGGGGCATAATGGGCGGCAGGCCGGAGACCTACCCTCCCCACGAATGAGATCAAGCGAATGATGCGGGTGCGAGAATGTATCTGAGAGTGCATGAGTTCACGCATGATTGGCTGGTTGTTTGTGTGAGTGTTTGTGGTTGTGTGTGTTTAAGTGTGTGTGGGTGTGTGTCTATGTCTGTGTGAGTACGTATGCGTGTGGTGCGGTTGGTTTGTTGAGGGTCCCGTTCTCCGCTCGGGGTACATAGATCTGCTGCCTGGGTGGTCTCTTTTCTGCTGACCCCCACCAATTGCTGCCCTTGTGCCCGGTGTGGTGCCAGGGGATATGGTCGGGCCGATGGGGTCGGCCCCGCTCCGCTCGTGTGGGGGTGGGGGTGGACTAGGGGTGGGCCCTACTTTGGGTGCGGGGAGATCTCCTAGTGGGCTCCCTACGGACCGTGGGTCCTCGGGCTCCACTCTTTCAGGCCGACCCTCCCACGGGGGGGGGGGGGGGGTCCCCTGGTTCTCATGAGGCGGACAGCATTGACCCACGGTGGCCCACTCTGGCCTTGGGTGCTGTCTCTGTGGCTGCTGCGACTCTGCATGGGGGCTCTGTGTGGGCGGCTTGGGTCGCAACACCTGCCCTCCTGGAACTGAAGGTGTGTGGGCTCCCTGGCTGCTAGGATTCTTTCCTCTGCTTGCTGGATGGGCGTAGTGACCAAGCTCCTTACATCACCCTGGCTTTCACGAGTGGCATTGTTCATGCACCAACGTCTGCCTCACCCTTTGGGTGAATAATGTTAAGCTACAGCCTTACTAACCTTGCAGTGGGATACTCAACACCTGAGCTGATAAACAGGCTTTCTAAACCCAACTGTAAGTATTACTGATACTTATCACTACCAATATCAATAATGTGTGAATATGGAAATTGTGGTGTTGTATGGCTATATGGGTATTATTAAGTAGTATGGAACATGTATATAGTAACAATGCATATGTGTATGTATATGATATGTATATGTTTGTATGAGTATGTGCACATACCTTAACACTAGTATTGGTATTGGTATCAATCTCCAAGGCAGAAGAAAAAAAAAGGGTTGCTGCTAGCCAAGCTAATACACAGGCTAACGTTAGCAACACTATCCCTGACAGTCCACAACATGAAAAGCAGCAGCTTGTAACTGTGCTTTTTCCGAGTTTCTTCCTAGTATCCTGAGGTTACTTTCTAGCTCCTCCATTCACATGTAGCCCAATACTAATGGTGTGTCATCAGCAGTAGAATCTGCAATTTTATCTGAACAAAATCAGCAGCGGTAAAATTCAGCACAGTGATATTCAGTTGTTCACATCGGTGTGTGGTGCGGATCAACAGCTGTCTACTGCACACAGCTCCTCTAAACTGCCCTGTGGTCGATCTCCCCGCTGTCAGCTGCTTCGCGTTTGGGCTGCACTCTGGATCATACGGCCATTGAATATTAGTGCTTTAGGTGTATACATGAAAAGCAATGGCGGACTGAGCAGTTGGGCTCCAGCAGCCTGGGTCCGCCCCTCTCAGCCTGCCATGGCAACTTACCCGAAAAAGAAATCATAAGACATGTTGATGAGTATGTACTGTATAATGTTGATTGATAACTTGAAATTCAGATACTCATAAATGCTGCATTTGCTTGTGTTTACTGGCCTCAAATACTTTTGGAAACTTACTGTAGAACCTGTTCTGGAATGTAGGAAGTAAATTAGGGTGTTTTTGGTCTACGTTCTTGACTGATTCTACATACGTCAAAACATATACAGTAAAATATCAGTGTAGTATCTTTGCTTTGACATCACTTCTCTTTATTTAGAAGATTGATCTGTCTTTAATAAGACTGCAACTAGACGCACCACAGTATTTATGATTATTCTGACAGCTAACCAGGAAGGCTACAGAAGGTTTTATGTTGATGTTATCTTTTTTCCTTATTCTTTTCTTAACTTATACATTTTTAATTTAGTTTGCAGCAACATATTGAGTCATTTGAAATTATAAACATTTTATACCATTATACATGTCATAGATGGACGGACAGAAGCTGCTGTAAGTTTCAGTCTGACAGTGTATGATGAAAAATGACCAAAGATTTATTCAATTAAAAGATTCATTTCCATTATTTCCATTGATAGTACAGTAATTACAATTACTTTACCCAGGAGTTTGTCAGAGCTTATTACTACTGCAAAATACAAATGGTACATATCAGAGGTGGATGCAGTACTTTGGTTTTATTTATATACAGATGGAACAGGTCAGAACGGATGCCATCACCCACTGTTCAGCCCCTTTTTCCTGGGAAAAGGGAGTAAACATTCCAGTGTAGCTGACCCCTAACATCTCTCATTGATCAAATTAAAAAAAAAACAATAATAAGGGATGATAAGCCCAAAGAAACATAGCAATTAAAAAGTAGAACAAACTATGAGACCTGTTTCCATTTGTTACCTGGACAAATGTCAGTTTAGCTAACAGTCTGCCATCAGAAAGTCCAACACCAGGAGACCATCAAGTGATGGAATAACAAAGCAGAGACCTAACAGTAATGAGAATTAAATGTGAAAAATTATAAGATGAAGATAAAGTAAAGATTAATCCTTTGCCTCTTAAATGAGTTGAGTCTATTCGAGTTTACAGATCTCAGCTGCGGCATCATTACCATAAACATACAGTCCAGCATAGAGAGGCTGAGTGAATGTGGTCTGGACTCTGTGGAGGAAAGTCATGGTTTCAGAGACACTGTAGAAGGACAGAAGACCTGCTCTGTGATCCAGGTACACTCCTATTCTGGAGGATGGAGGACCTGAGACTGGAGTTCTGATGTTGTTGTAACAATATTCATAACTGGTATTTTTACATATTAATGCCCAAGATTTATCGTTATGTCCAAATCCACATTCAGGTCCAAGTCCTGCTCTGTTGATGTTCTTATATGAAACTGCTATATAAACTGTTCCCCCTGTCAATTTCACTTCCCAGTAACAACGTTCAGTCAATCTCTCTTTGCTCAGAACCTGAGACCAATGAGTGAATCTGTGTGGATGAGAAGAAAAAAACCAAAGTTTACTCTTATATTTTGCTTTTCTGTTCTCCTCAGATAATAACAACCACAAGTTTGCTGTGTTTGGATCCAGTGTGATTTCACAGTAATATTTTAAGAACCCAGCTCTGCTCTTGGGTTCTGGTTCTGACAGTAAAACGTCCACTTCAGTCACTGTGAGTGAGGTGTTTGTCCACGTCGTCCTCAGAACCTCATGTATTTGGTCTCTGAGCTCTGACACAGCTGTTGTCACGTCCTCAAAGTATCTCAGAGGACGGGTTTTGGTTCTGGATGAGTGTGTGGATCCACTCAGTGCTGGCAGTGACGGGTAGATGTGTAGAAACTGGATGTGATCCTCTGTGTGTGAGAGCTGCTCCAACTCAGCGTCTCTCCTCTTCAGCTCAGTGATCTCCTGCTCCAGCTTCTCCTGAACCTCTTTGACTCGACCCACTTCAGTTTCCTGCTGGGATCTGATCTGCTGCTTCACCTCAGACCTCCTTTCCTCCATCAGACGGATGAGCTCAGTGAAGATCTTCTCACTGTTCTCCACTGTTTGATCAGCAGAGCGACTGATGGCCTCCACGTCCTGTTGAAGCACCTTCACCTCCTTGTCTCTGTCCTGGATTCTCTGCTGGATTTCCTGTCGACTCCCTTCGAGCTCTCTCTGCCTCTCAGTCCTCTCTGCTACAGCTGAGACTGTGTCGTGGCCTCTATGTTCATCCATAGGGCAGAGATGACAGACACACTGTTGATCAGTACGACAGAAAAACTCCTTCACTCTGTGGTGACGAGAGCAGATGTTCTCCTGCAGCTTCTGGGAGGGCTGCACCAGCTTGTGTTGCTCAAAGGCAGAGGAATTATAATGAGGCTGGACGTGAGTCTCACAGTAAGAGACCAGACACATCAGACAGGACTTGGCAGCTTTCAGTTTCCTCCCAGTGCAGACATCACAGGCCACATCTTCAGGTCCAGCATAGCAGTGATCAGCAGCAGCAGCTTGGAGTTCAGTCTTCTTCAGCTGCTCCACTAACTCTGCTAACATGGTGTTTTTCACCAGGACAGGCCTCGGTGTGAAGGTCTGTCTGCACTGAGGGCAGCTGTAGAGTCTCTTACCGTCTTCTTCATCCCAGGATCTTGTAATACAGTTCATGCAGTAGCTGTGTCCACAGGCAATAGTCACTGGATCCTTCAGTAGATCCAGACAGATGGAACAAGAGAAGGTTTTCTGGTTTAACTGAACTCCTGTCTGAGCCATTTTACTCTCTCGCAGCGACTGACTCTCGGTTTCACTTTCCTACAGCTAAAAACAGCTGAGCTGATAAAGAACCTGTTTCTGCAGTGGGCGGAGGACAATGCTCCCTGTAGGAACTTGCGCAAATGGGCATTTTTGCTTTTTGGTCTGTGCACAGCAGATCTATTCAGGGCACCTAAAAACTACCTCAGCTTGAGCTACTGCATGAGCAAGTGAGGGTCTCAATTCAATTCAATTTTATTTTATTTATATAGCGCCAAATAGCAACACAGTTATTTCAAGCCTTAATTGTAATTAATTACAATCTTAACAGCAACAATAGAGAGAAAAAAAAATCCCTGTTTATCAAGGAAGGAACCTCCAGCAGAGCCAGGCTGAATGTTGGGCAGCCATCTGCCTCTACCAGTTGGGATGATGGGATAGAGAGAGAGAAAAGCACAGCAGGAACAGGTAACAACAGAGCACAAGCAGGATGGTTGTACCAGAGACTGGAGACTGCTCTGAGTCTGAGTGGGGGAGAGAGAAAGAGAGGATAAAGCACAACTACTGGAGAGAAAAGACGAGGTTAGTTAAACATGAAACAATGATGGGAGGTTATTGGATAGAAAATATATGTCACAGTTTTGGTCTGGTTCCTGCTCTGCTCACATCACAGCTATGCCATTTTCATGTTTTAGTTACAGTTCCGGTTTTACTTTGAAAGGACTTCACTCACGTCCCAGCTGTTTTCATGTCATCGTCGGTCCTCATTACACACACCTGTTAAAAATGCAGTGCATTTCACTACTCTCCAGCGTCCTTGTTCCTGTCATTCTTCGTGAGCCTGAACCTGGTTTTGACCACCGTTAATGATTGCTGCCTCTCCTTGTCTGCCTTGTCTGCCGTGTCAACCAAGCTCATCTGGTAACGATCCTGCACGCTATTCTGACCACGAGATTGCCTCGTCCTGACAGGCAGAGGTTGGTACATGGAGTAGCAGGATGAAGGCAACCGTACAGACAGGGATCAAGCAATGCAGTCAGTCTCCAGAAAAGGTTCAATCAACAAGGCAGAGTCCAAAACAGTACAGACAGGGAGCAAGCAAGGCACAGTCAAAAACGAGATCCAAGGTCGGTTAGAGATGACCAACTTCTACTCGACATAGCATCGATCTTTTGAAGCAGAAGTGACGTCAAGCAGAATCTCGAGCATGTTTCAAATCACGTGACTAATGAGAGCGTGAGGCGACGACACGTCACGTGTCAGAGATCAACACGGTGGAGGACCCAAATGCACAGCACAGACAGGACTTGACCTGAAGGGATTTATGGTTTTACTATGGTTACTACAAATTCCTTCCTAAGGACTGCTCATGTATTGATCCATGTGCCTGCTCATGTTAGCTGTTAGAATTCCTGACAGGACTTTCCATGCTGTGCAAAGGCAGGTTATTGGGCGGTAGTTGGGTGAGAATGCTTCCTTCTGGGAGTCCTTCAAGATCTGGACTATTCGGCCTTTCGTTAACCATTCAGGGCGAGTTACATCTACTAGTGGCTTGTTTATTTGTGCCACTAGCTGCTCATGGAGTGAGGTAAGCTTTTTCAACCAGTAGACATGGATCATGTCAGGGCCTGGTACTGTGTTCTTCATACTTGAGACTGTCAGGTTTTGGTTTTGTTTTAGTTTGAAAGGACTTAGTTGTCATGTTTTGGTTCCAGTTTCCATTTCCTGTTTAATGTTGAAGGACTTCCGGTTTTTGTTCATGTCACAGCTGTTTCCTGTCACTCCCAGTTCACCATGCACACCTGTCAATAATCTAGCAATCACTGCCAAAATATAAACCCCAGTACTTACTACAGCCAGTTGCCAGATCGTTGAACGCCAGTCGTCACCTTCCAGCACTCACCTCAGTCCTGCTTATCTCGTCTCGATCCTATTCCGTGCCTCTGATCACCGATTCCTGCTCAACCCTGTATGGTACCTTTGCCTGTTTAATCTGTTACTGAACCATGCCTGTTAATAGACCCAATTACGCTTGCTCCTTTCGTATTGAGACCTGAGCCTACTGTGTATGACCTGGACCGTCTGTGACCACGCTTTCTGGATTAAATCTTGTTTCTTTACTACCTACCATCGTGTCCTCGCACTGTGCATGTGGGTCCGCTCTCTGCCGATCCGTGACAGAGACCCTTTCTTGGATCTCTGCCATTATGATGGTAACTGGATTTTGCTCAGGAAGGTTGCTGTGGTCTGCTCTGAATTACACCAGCCACTGGGCATTGCTGTTATGTGATGCCTCCTTCTCCCATATGCCTTTCCAGTATTCTTCAGTCTCCAGCCTTGGGGGTGGGTCTGCTCTCATGCTATTACCCTACCACTGTAAGTACACCTTGGGTGGCTCAGTGGAGGATCTCCTGGTTTCAACTTATCTGTGAGTCTTTGCTTGGTAGTCATCAAGGCCTCATATACAGTAATGTCGCTGTACCAGTTAGGTAGGTGGTACTTCTTCGTCATGCCTTTCTGCAATTCTTATATTCTTTCTGTGTTGCCTTGATCTTAGCTCCAACCTTCCATGGGTTATACTGCACCTTATGGCTTGTCTTGATCTTAAAGCCAAGTACCTCAAGGATCATGGTTGCTGTGCTGTATATCACCTAATTGGTATTGTTTGCAGACTTTCAGATGGTGCTTCACCTATACTTGGTAACTGGCCTTGGGTTTCCATGTGTCCATCTTAGTCATGATCTTCAACCTTAGGTCAGCTGCTCTCGCATTAAGTAACGTTAATAATGGGGCTTGGGACCCAATCTCTGATTTTGGGGAGGATGATGATATCTTCCCCTCATTTACAATATGTTTTGTTGTATCTTATCAATTTCTAGTTGTCAGGTGTTTTTGAGGATATTAGAGCACCGTGCTACTATTTGTTTTGATGTTAGTGTAAATGTTGGGTTTCGAAGTATCCGTAGTTCTCACATTCTTTTCATGCAACTCTGCTTACTAGGGTTACTGGTGTAGTAGCATTCCAATAGTTCCCTGTTCTCATCACTTATATTTGTTCCAGTAGCCTGCTTCACATCAGGTTGTTCTGGTTCTCCAACATTTGACACAGACCTTCTTGACCCGGGCTATGTCCTAGCTGGTGTGACTCTTTGTAACTCTCATTAATAAGGTAGGCAGATAGCATTAATTGACAAATGATGATTGACAATGTGGGGCAATTTGGTCTTCGGTACTCATTGTTCTGTGGTTACTGATCAACATCAATAAATCTCTCAAGATGTCACCGATATCAAAGACATGGGCAGATAGCTTGGTCTGCGAAATAACAATCGTTTATTTAGTTTGCAGTGTTCACTTTCAACCGTCAGCTGAGACCTGCACCACTCTGACTCTGCTTTGCCTCACCCACAGTTTACTTAGACCCTGACAACGCCTGCCGGGAGGTAACAGTTAATTGGGTAAAGGACAAGACGCTCCTGATCGTTCACAAAAACATGACACAAAACACAAGTTAAATGCTACGCTCTGTCCATAGATTACTCGCTCTAACAGATCGTGATTTCGCAGACCAAGCTTTCTGCCCGTGTAATTGGTATCGGTAACATCTTGAGAGATTTTGCAGCAACACTGGGTGTCTATCTTGTTGTAGACGGTGTTGATTAGCGGGAAGCACCAAGATACTGCACTGAAATCCAGGCCTATCTAACAACTGCATTACGTATAAGGCTGTTTAAAATCATTGTTAAAGTAAACGTGGTTATGGTGTTCTGATAAACGATCACCTAGAGTCACAACGGTAGCGTTACTAGAACATACCCACCTTAACTCGAGCTGCATCACAACATAGCATGGCATTGCTAATAGCCTGTCGAATAACATGCTACGTTAACGTCTAATAGAAACACCAGTTTAACGTAAATCCCATAGGCAAACTGTTCCACGGCTTTCTTTCATGAAAGGCGAGGGATTTTACTCGTCTTGGGTTTGGGATAAGCCCCTAACCTTTAAAAAGTGGCTGCAGCACATAATGAGACTGATCCCTATGGAAGCTATATGTTTTACACTCATCGAGAAAAATTTGAAATTGCTCTTAGATAAAGTCATTCACTGGTGTTGGTGGACGGTACAATGTCCTCTGAAGCTTAGCAAAGCTTAGCAAGTTACTGTCATGATTTGGGTTTCGTTTCTAGTTGTTTCCTGTCGTCACGCCATGTCCTGTTTTATTTTGTTAACTTCCTGTTCCAGTCAGCTGTCCACTTACCAGTTCTCAGTATCCACACCTGTCAGTAATTATGTAATCACTCTGTGTATTTAGCCACCACCTGTTCCATCGTCCTTTGCCAGATTGTCGTGTTTCTTGTGAGTCCCCGAGTTTCATTAGTGTCCCGAGTTTCATGAGTTTCGAGTTTTTTGTGTCTCCGAGTTTCCTGAGTTCCCGAGTTCCCTGAGTTTCCTCGTTCCCGTGTTTCGTGTTTCGTGTTCCGTGTTCCGTGATCCTCGTGTTTTGTTCCTGTATTGTCTTGACCGTGTATCCTGCCTGATCCTTGTTTGTACCGCCGCCTGTAAAAGAACCTGGACTAACTAACTGACCGTGAGTTTTGCCTGATCCCTGCCTGTATTTTTGCCGTGACCCTTTTGTGTATGACCTGGACCGTCTGATCCTGCCGTGGAAAATAAACCTCTGTTTGATCATAATCCTGCCTCCGTGCTGTGCATGTGGGTCCGCCGCCTGCCCGAGTCCTGACAGTTACTTACTTTCAAGTCACAGCTTGAACAGTGCATGCTGCACATCCTTTGTTTGTGACGGCAACACAACTGTCGTAGGAAATGCAACAAAGTAAAGGTTTAATAATCTGCGGTACCGGTCCCAGTTCTCAACCTTCCTCCTAGACCTGCCTGAGTAGTTCCTTGCACCACATTCAACTAGGCCTCTCTGCATTCAGCATCTACTTAGACATTAATTTAAAATTCCCTCACTCTCAGAACGCTGCCACTGCAGTAAAAAAAAACAGGACTGACCTTGGTGGTGTTGGTGGAGCTCAGTCACACTGTCTGACCACTCTCCGCCGACAACAATCCTTCAAAGTTGTGGCAGTTGTTCTTTCTGTCGCTCCTAGAAGTTTATGTGTACAGCATCTGTTTTGTTGCAGGAAATTCTTAATGATTATGAGGACAATTCTCATTTGTTGCGTGTGACTGTGCCTCTACCATCAAATCATCTCCTTTATGTTGTATAGTCTGAACTGTGTGATACAGTACGGGTCAACTGTACTTCTACTTACTGTAAAGGAAAAAGTAAATGGAGCAGATGATTAATTAATCTGTCCTTAGTCTGACAGCTCACAATGGACAGAATGTTTTATGTTGTTGTTCTCTTTTCTCTTCCTTTTTCAATTTTTTTTATTTAGTTTGCAGCATCATTTTCGGTCATTTGAATTGATAAACATTTGTACCACTAAACGTCACAGATGGACGGACAGAAGCTGCTGTAACTTTCACTCTGACAGTTAGTGTATAATGAAAAGGAACAATGAACTGCAAAACATAAACGACACATTTCAGAGGATAGCTTGAAATTTGAAATCTCTTTCTTATATTGCAGTTATGCAGTGATTTTGGTTTTAGTTATATACAGCAAAGCAGCTCAGAATGGAATACCTAGTCTGGGAAAGATGAAGATTCCAGTGTAGATGCCTCCAAAATCAACACTGATGGACATTCAAATACAAATAATAATAATGGATAAAAAGCCGAAACAAACCAATAGATCAATGGAAATGTTCAACAAACTATCAGAAACACATTTCGATTTTTACATTGGACAAAGTTTAACTAATCAACAATCTGCATCCTTAAGAAAGTCCAACACAAGAAGAAGACAGATAAGAGATAAGACAAATAACATTAATAAGAACTCACCAATGAATGTGAAAAATCACAGGATGAAGATGAAGTCAAGTTTAACCAGCTGCATCGTAAATGACTTAAGTCTATTTGAGTTTACAGATCTCAGCTGTGGATTTATCACCAACAACATACAGTCCAGCATAGAGAGGCTGAGTGAATGTGGTCCGGACTCTGTGGAGAAGAGTCATGGTTTCAGAGACACTGTAGAAGGACAAAAGACCTGCTCTGTGATCCAGGTACACTCCTATTCTGGAGGATGGAGGACCTGAGACTGGAGTTCTGATGTTGTTGTACCAATATTCATAAAAGGTGTTGTTACACAATAATGCCCAGGATTTATCATTACATCCAAATACACATTTAGACTGATAGCTTGCTCTGCTGATGTTTTTGTATGAAACTGCTATATAAACCTCTGTCCCTCTCCACTCCAACTCGAAGTAACAACGTTCAGTAAAACTCTCTTTGCTCAGAACCTGAAAGCAACCAGTGAATCTGTGTGGATGATCAGAATAATACTGTGGTTGTGTCAGTCGTGTTACTTTTCTGTTCCCCTCAGATAATAACAGCTGTGTAAAGGCTGTGTTTGGATCCAGTGTGATTTCAGATGAATATTTTAAGAACCCTGCTCTGCTCTTGGGTCCTGGTTCTGGTCCTGACAGTAAAACGTCCACCTCAGTCACTGTCAGTGAGATGTTTGTCCACGTCTTCTTCAGAACCTCCTGTATTTGGTCACAGCTGCTGTCATGTCCTCAAAGTATCTCAGAGGACGGGTGTTGGTTCTGGATGAGTGTGTGGATCCACTCAGTGCTGGCAGTGACGGGTAGATGTGTAGAAACTGGATGTGATCCTCTGTGTGTGAGAGCTGCTCCAGCTCAGCGTCTCTCCTCTTCAGCTCAGTGATCTCCTGCTCCAGCTTCTCCTGAACCTCTTTGACTCGACCCACTTCAGTTTCCTGCTGGAATCTGATCTGCTGCTTCACCTCAGACCTTCTTTTCTCCATCAGACGGATGAGCTCAGTGAAGATCTTCTCACTGTTCTCCACTGTTTGATCAGCAGAGCGACTGATGGCCTCCACCTCCTGTTGAAGCACCTTCACCTCCTTGTCTCTGTCCTGGATTCTCTGCTGGATTTCCTGTCGACTCCCTTCGAGCTCTCTCTGCCTCTCAGTCCTCTCTGCTACAGCTGAGACTGTGTCGTGGCCTCTATGTTCATCCACAGAGCAAAGATAACAGATACTCTGTTGATCAGTATGACAGAAAAGCTCCTTCACTCTGTGGTGACGAGAGCAGACGTTCTCCTGCAGCTTCTGGGACGGCTCCACCAGCTTGTGTTGCTCAAAGGCAAAGGAATTATAATGAGGCTGGACGTGAGTCTCACAGTAAGAGACCAGACACATCAGACAGGACTTGGCAGCTTTCAGTTTCCTCCCAGTGCAGACATCACAGGCCACATCTTCAGGTCCAGCATAGCAGTGATCAGCAGCAGCAGCTTGGAGTCCAGTCTTCTTCAGCTGCTCCACTAACTCTGCTAACATGGTGTTTTTCACCAGGACAGGCCTTGGTGTGAAGGTCTGTCTGCACTGAGGGCAGCTGTAGAGTCTCTTACCGTCTTCTTCATCCCAGGATCTTGTAATACAGTTCATGCAGTAGCTGTGTCCACAGGGAATAGTCACCGGATTCTTCAGTGGATCCAGACAGATGGAACAAGAGAAGCTTTCCTGCTTTACCTGAACTCCTGCCTGAGCCATTTTACTCTCTTGCAGCAACTGAGTCTCAGCTTCACTCTCTACTAAAAAACCTGTTTCTGTAGTAGCCAAAGAGTGCCAAGCCGTTTACGTCACCCAAGGCTGCTTCCACATGTCTTCAAACCAGATTTTGTTTTGCTTTACATATATATCTAAATGTTGATGAGTATGTGCTATATAATGATAATTGATGACTTGGGCTTCAGATACTTGTCATCTTGTTGTTACCTCTGTGTAAATGTTTCATTTTCTTGGTCACAGGCCTTAAATACTTTTGTGAACTTACTGTAAAATCTGTTCTGGAATGCAAGAACTAGTTTAGGGCATTGCTGGTCTACATTCTTGACTGATGTGTGTTTATCCAAGGTGTAAAAGTTGTCACAGCAAGATGTAGCATTTGCATCACCCACATACTGCCATAGTCTTGGATTTTGTGTCATGTTTCCTGTTTTATTTTTAAGTTACTTCCTGTTTTCTGTTAGTAACTCCATATCCATATCCCGCTTTAGGTTCTTAGTCACGTGATCCATTAGCTGTTTCCTATCCGGTCATTAGTCTTGTATTTAAGCACTAGCACTTGCCTTTGTTCTCCGCCAGATCATTGATTTTGTACCGTTCAGGCATCCTGTTCCTCTGCTTACCTGTTACCACTCGCACGTTGTCCCTTGGATTCTCCCTGTCGGTGCTGTAGCCTGAGCTTCCTGTTGTTTATTAACTCCTGCCTGATTGACCTCCTTGCCGTCTCTGTACTTTTGCCAATCTGCCTTCCTTGTTTTTCGATCTGTGCCTGTAATTGACCAAGAGAAACATTAAACCACTTATCTGCTACCATGAGTCTCTAAAGCCATGCATGTGGGTCCGCCATCTCCGCTCAACCCTCGTTTGTGACAGTACAATCTGGCCAGACTTGGACCCAGCCAGCTTCGGAGTGATTTTGTTTTTTCCTGTTTACCTCCCGGAGAAGATTGTTTCCCGATGGCATGGAGTTTCTGTGTGCTGAGCTTCCCGGGCACCTCCGTGTTAGTTTCTCAGCATTGTTGAAGGACTATCGGGAGGCGGCTTGGGTCTGCTCCTGGACGCCGTTCCCTCCGGTGTGCTGACCCCACCACTGACCGTTGTGCTGGTTTCGAGGCATGCCAAATTTGGAGGACACTGAAGGCCCAGAGTGGCTTGCTCTCAGCCCCTGTTCTGTTTCCTGAGAGGAGGAGGTCGGGCCCCAATTGCCGGCATCCCGGCCGACGTCGGAGGGGGACAAGTCAGGATCCACTCACAGAACCTCAGCCTGTTGCAGCACCCCAGTCTGCTCCAGCTGCAGAACCTAAGCCTGTCGCAGCACCACAGTCTTGCTTGATCCTGCCATAGGACCACAGTCTGCTTCCTGGCCAGCGCTGCTATGTCAGACTTCTGCAGCTCTGGGTTTACAACCACGCGAGAACCCTACCACTTCAGCGGCAGCTCAGTTGCGCCTGGCTCCGACTCTAGTTCATCCTCCAACCCAGTCCCAGAAGGCACATGCAACGCATCTGGTCCCTGCTTTGGTTGCTGTTCCGCCAAGCCAGGTCTCCATTCTGTCCCGTGTTGGCCCAGGAGGGGCCATTCTTTCCCATGTTGGCCCTGAGGAAGGGGTCGTTTTGCCCACTGTTAGCCCTGAAGATGCGGTCGTTTTGCCCACTGATGGCCCTGAAGAAGGTGCATATGCTCTTTACACTAAATGATTCTCCTTTTGAACCCATAACCAGTTTCCCACTCATTGAAACATGAAACGCACTAATAACCATATTTACTCGTCATCAATTTTGTACTGTTACTGTCTGGTGGTGAAGACTCAGATTGCCCCAAACCCGTCCTTCAGAGTTCGGCGGTTTCCTGCCTTAGATTTTTTTGTGTGTTCTGGCCAGAACATTATCAAAATTTCTTTTTATCGGACGTCTCCGTAAAAAGGGAACCAACCTGATCTGGCGACAGAGTCTTTCCCGAAGTATTTCCTAAACGTTAGGCCCCTCTAAGACCCAATTTTTTCCCTCGTATCTTAAAAATACTTCACTCTGCAAACGCACTCTGCCTTTCAGAAGCCGTATTTTATACTCAGTCCCCCACATGTAGACCAAGCACAGATCAAAAAACCTTGTCTGTACCCTCAGTACTGACGAAAGTTCTGTTCTACGAGCCAACCCTTAACAAAGGACATCTCACCATCCAGAGCAAACTTTGACCTACAGTAATTAAGAAAATGTATTAGTGATTTTTATTATTTTGATCTAATCAATTTTCCAAATCAAATTTAGTGTTTCTGAGCGACCCTAGTCCTCAGGACTATCGTCCCTGGTCGAACCGTCCAGACAACCTGCAGCAAATCCTGTTCATGGACACCAAAATTGTTGTGGAAATGTCCCATAAATAGGCAGATGAGAGACTTGTCTTTTGTGAGATTTATTATAAAAATAAAGGAAAATAAAAATAATGGGGAAAGTAAATCAAAAGCATGGATGTTGATGGTGCACATCAACAAACCAAAAACCAGCTGGGGAGATCCGTGCACACACCACAAAGGTGTGATGCAAAGAGCCCACGATCCTCAAGTTGCTTTTGCCTTTTAACCCCTTTTATCTGGCTTTGGTGGAACGTCTGTGTAGCCCAATCCGACTGCATGCACCATCTCATCCCTGTCTCCGTGTGTGTGGAGGTGTTTACATTCTCACACCTGCATTCCTGGTGTCTGACTATCAAAGAGGAAGGAGCAGTAAGCCCCAACAGACAGAGAGACACAACTCCCCAGCTTTGCATTTGGAAGCTAGATTCCAGAGTCCATCAGGCAGAGACAACCATTGAACAATCTAGGTGCAATGTCAAATACATAAAACAGAAGTAAGACAAAACACAAGATATTAATTGCAAAACATAAGTCATAATCATATAATAGCTGCATAGAATAAAGGAGAAACAATTTTTCCCTTAACAAGAAGTTTTGGTAGATGGTGGCGAGAGGAAACACAAGACTAGGTGACTTCAGTGGAGAGATTGAGATGAAAAGACCAGCCGCTTCACCAGGTACATGTACGTACAAACACGAGCAGAAGACGTGGAATAATTAATCATCACAATGCTCATATTTGTCTGATTCTAAAATGAAAATGAGAATCCAATACTTACAGTATTCAAGGTTTTCACTGATGGTGTGAAGTGTTTCCTGAAGCAGGTGTGAAGAGTTTCTGCTTTTGATTGCTCTGCTAACTTTAAGAGCTCTTAGCTTCTTCACAGGTTTAACTGATGAATAGACGACAAACTCGGAGTCATTGACTCGCTGACACATTATAGTGGAATGACCCATGAAAGTCTCACAGATCTAGACATCGCTGTTGTATAATGTAAATTAATTGAACTTATTGTACTATTACCTTTGTATTAAGCTAAAAGCTGCAAGATCAGTTGGCGCTTTGACGACATGCAGCATCAATCGTAGAACAAAGTTTCCATCTGACTTGATTCAGTTACTGGGAACAAAAAACGAAGGCTTCTCTTTTTCTATTAGTGCCACTGCTTCCACTTTACTACAAGACTGTCACCATGGTATTTACCTGTCAGTACTCAACGCAGCTCTCCACCAGATCGTCGTATCCTGTACCTCGTTCCAGCGTTCCTTGTACGTCTAGTTACCTTGTTGCTGAAGCCTGTGGATCCCTCCTCTCTGCCTTCTGTGTTGTGAACCTCGCCTATGTCCTGACTGTCATTAAACCCTCAAACTTATGTGACTGCCTCTGTGCTGTGCATGTGGGTCCGCCATCTGAGACATTGGATGTGCTGGAGATGATGACTGACCAGAAAGACCTCTTTCCAACTTCTGCTGTTACACATGTGCAGTCAAAAAAGTCTGGGCCTGATTTACAATACAGTACAACTTTTCACCTGACGCAACTAGCAGGCGGCAAGGTCCCGTTTCGTTTCTGTTTTTAAATCAAGTTACCAATGTGCTCTCAGTAAGTTTCTTTCGTTCACATGTAAGTTCTGCCTTTTTGTGGTCATGTTATTGTTGAGTGGTATTGGACTCGGAGCGTCCTGAGGACACTGTATTGTGGTGGTTTCAGTTACCACCTAACAGAACTACAGTAATTACTTACTACTGTAGGTGTACGAGCCACTGAGTAGCATTTGTTTAATTTGGTTATTTTGGTTTATTGTTAATGCATTGCCTCATTGTTGTTGCATTCATTGTACGATTAGTTTTATATAGTGCCAAGTTGCTTGTTGTCCGTGTTATTGGTAAGGTGTAGTGCTTACCTCCAAGCAGCAGGCAGCGCTATGGTAAGTGGAGGAAAGCATGCGCAGGTAATAAGAAGTAAAGAAGAGGTGCTAGCTAGGGTGGTTCAAAATAAGTTTTTGACCGTACTCAAATGAACAGAAATTTTGATTAAAGTCTTGGAACAAGCCCTGATAACGGAAGGCTTTGTCAGGATATCAGACATTGTTCGGTATTAGGATTAGGGAATTGGGGTTTTTTGGTGCTTGTTTCTTCACAGAGTCGAGTTTGGACTCTGATTCTCAAATGTTGCTCTCCGGAAAGCCCCAGACATAGATATAGATGCTGGGTGTTACCCAGCTCCATCCTCCACCATCATCATCTACAGCCTCATCATCAGGATCACCATAGCTCCTTTCCATAGACCTGGTCTCCACCTTCCATCAGCTTCATCAACCCCACCAAGCCTCAAACCTGCCACCTTCCTCCTAGTCATCGTCTGCTTATCGCGCTGTGATTTCATGACTTATTGCTAATAATCTTCTCTCTTTTCTTTAGTGAACAGTGTTGGCGTCAAAGGCAGGACTCACGCTCTGTTGTTTGTGTTTGAAGTTTCAATAAACATTGTTAAAATGAGTAGCTTCTGCAGCCCATTTTTGGAGGCCACTGCCTGAGCAGCTTGTGGACCAATTCATGACAGGAATTCTACCAGATAGAAATGGAACATTACCCAGTATTTGTCAGCCAGATCGTCTTCAAAGTGAAATGTACTGTATGAAGTGTGTGAACTCTAATATCTGGATGAACCAAAAGAAATTTTATATGTGACTGGCACCAATTTGAAAAAAAGATTACATTATATGCATAATTCACTCCAAAGCAGATGCAGCATTTCATCCTCCTTCTCTTGCACAGTTGCACCGTTGGTCCCAGACGAGTCCCCAATTTTGTAGCACAGTCGAATGATGACACCAGCCGCTGTCTTTCTCTTGTGCTTTTATTATAAAGTTGTCTACAAATATACTGAAACACAACAACTTGTCGCTCAGTTCTTTTACACTCTTCATAGCTGGAAAATCCCTACACCTGTGTACTGAGAGTGGGACTGACACCCATATGTTACACAGACATAGATATGAAAAACAAAACGCGCCCCCCTGTGGACCACCCTGCAACAACAACACTCTGACACCTGTTCTGAACCTCTCTTCTGTCGTTTCACAAGCTGCACATGGATTTTAAGCTATAGGGGTGGCCTTGTTTACAACTGTCACTGCTCAACTAGTTAACAATCTGCCTCCTAAAGAAAGTCCAACACAAGATGAAGATGAGTGATAGAATTTTAAAGCACATAACAGTGATGAGACAAGTAATACATGTGAAAAATTAAGATAAAAATAAAGATGAAGTCAAGTTTAACCTGCTGCATCTTAAATGACTTGAGTCTATTTCAATTTACAGATCTCAGCTGTAGCATTATCACCATAAACATACAGTCCAGCATAGAGAGGCTGAGTGAATGTGGTCTGGACTCTCTGGAGGAGAGTCATGGTTTTAGAGACACTGTAGAAGGACAGAAGACCTGCTCTGTGATCCAGGTACACTCCTATTCTGGAGGATGGAGGACCTGAGACATGAGTGAAGATGTTGTTGTAACAATATTCATAACTGGTGTTGTTACATATCAATGCCCAGGATTTATCATTAAATCCAAATCCACATTCAGCACCACATCCTGCTCTTCTGGTGTTCTTGTATGCGACTGCTATAATAACTGTTTCTTTTCCTCTCCACTCCACCTCAAAGTAACGACGTTCAGTCAAACTCTCTTTGCTCAGAACCTGCCACCAATCAGTGAATCTGTCTGGATGATCAGAATAATACTGTGATTGACTCTTATATGTTACTTTTCTGTTCCCCTCAGATAATAACAACCAGTTGCTTGCTGTGTTTGGATCCAGAGTGATTTCAAAGGAATACTTTAAGAACCCAGCTCTGCCCTTGTATTCTGGTTCTGGTCCTGACAGTAAAACGTCCACCTCAGTCACTGTCAGTGAGATGTTTGTCCTCGTCGTCCTCAGAACCTCCTGTATTTGGTCTCTGAGCTCTGACACAGCTGCTGTCATGTCCTCAAAGTATCTCAGAGCACGGGTGTTGGTTCTGGATGATTGTGTGGATCCACTCAGTGCTGGCAGTGACGGGTAGATGTGTAGAAACTGGATGTGATCCTCTGTGTGTGAGAGCTGCTCCAGCTCAGCGTCTCTCCTCTTCAGCTCAGTGATCTCCTGCTTCAGCTTCTCCTGAACCTCTTGGACTCGACCCACTTCAGTTTCCTGCTGGGATCTGATCTGCTGCTTCACCTCAGACCTTCTTTTCTCCATCAGACGGATGAGCTCAGTGAAGATCTTCTCACTGTTCTCCACTGATTGATCAGCAGAGCGACTGATGGCCTCCACGTCCTGTTGAAGCACCTTCACCTCCTTGTCTCTGTCCTGGATTCTCTGCTGGATTTCCTGTCGACTCCCTTCGAGCTCTCTCTGCCTCTCAGTCCTCTCTGCTTCAGCTGAGACTGTGTCGTGGCCTCTATGTTCATCCACAGAGCAGAGATGACAGATACACTGTTGATCAGTACGACAGAAAAGCTCCTTCACTCTGTGGTGACGAGAGCAGATGTTCTCCTGCAGCTTCTGGGAGGGCTCCACCAGCTTGTGTTGCTCAAAGGCAGAGGAATTATAATGAGGCTGGACGTGAGTCTCACAGTAAGAGACCAGACACATCAGACAGGACTTGGCAGCTTTCAGTTTCCTCCCAGTGCAGACATCACAGGCCACATCTTCAGGTCCAGCATAGCAGTGATCAGCAGCAGCAGCTTGGAGTCCAGTCTTCTTCAGCTGCTCCACTAACTCTGCTAACATGGTGTTTTTCACCAGGACAGGCCTCGGTGTGAAGGTCTGTCTGCACTGAGGGCAGCTGTAGAGTCTCTTACCGTCTTCTTCATCCCAGATTGTTGTAACACAGTTCATGCAGTAGCTGTGTCCACAGGGAATAGTCACCGGATCCTTCAGTAGATCCAGACAGATGGAACAAGAGAAGGTTTTCTGGTTTAACTGAACTCCTGTCTGAGCCATTTTACTCTCTCGCAGCCACAAAGCGACTAAGTTTCATTCTCCTACAACTAAAAGCACTTGAGCTGCTAAAAAACCTGTAGAACCTGGAGGGAGACTGTCAGCCTTGTCACTACACTTACTGGTATTTAAGGTCTCAAATACTTTTGGGAACTTACTGTAAAACCTGTTGGTTGTTGGAATGCAGGACATGCTTTAGAGTTTGGGTCTGATATACCTTCTTGACCTATTTGTGTTTACCCAGTGTTTTGTTGTAGCAGGATTTGCACAGTACACATTTGTCAACGACTCCCTTTTTACCTGTGCTAAAGTAGAGTTCAGGGAGTTGAAGTCCTTTGTTTTCTTTCCTCTACACACCCTCTGTTGGTACAGTAAGTGGTGCTGAGCTTGGGCCACTACACGAATTCTGTCTGTTAAAACCCATTAAAAGCCGCTGTTGTAATTGCCGGTGGTTTTGGGGGGTAATGGACACCATATTTGAACTGTGATGAATTCGTGTTTCAGGGTAATGGTCTGTATTCTGTGTCTTTTCTCACAGACCTGGGATGGTTCCAGCTTGGCAGAGCTTCATACATGGCTAATTAATCCACCTCCTGTGCGTTGTGTTCCAGCTGTCATCGCTTAATGTGCTTTGGTTGTTGTACAGTACCTACAGTAACTCGCTGAATGTCGGATAGATGCAGACTGAGAGGAAAAGACGTAGGAGTCCTAGCGATAGAAATGTTGTTACGAACTCCCCCCGTCGGTTGCAAACTGGCTGTGCTGGACAGGGGACTGGGGACAGGAGAGGAGACACTGTGGAGACGGAGGACAAGCTACGGCTCTCACCGAGCCGGGAGGAGACACGCATGACGGCCTTTGTGCACACGGCCTCGTCGTCGTGCTCTCTGCTGAAGCATTACACTCACCTGGTCGCATCCGCTGACCAGGTCGCAGGGGAACAGGAACACGGGAGACCCCAAGTGCACAACCCAACACAGAGAATTTATTAAACACAAACATAAACTCACTGCAGGGCAGCACTGAGTTCAAACAAAAAAAGGTAAGAACTTAAAATCACTGCTATGCAGGAAACCCAAACACTACTACTTTAACAAACTGAAATACGTTTGCCCTAACGGGCAAAATCCTAAGCAAAGAAACACAAAACAATCATTTTAGACTGCTAGAAACTAATGTACAGCACTGTCTAATGCAGGCTAACAAAAAACGCTTCGTTACAACGAGCAAAACTAACCAAGACATCAAAGGAAACCAAAAAACTCCACTTCATTGACAGCTCCTCTCTTTAACTTGGTAACATTGGTGTAGCTTCCAAGCTACGACCGCGTACACACCCACAATGGTTGAAACAAAAGGCATGACTTAAATACTAAATACTGTAGGTCGGTCAACTAATTAGACAGGAAACAAACTCAGGTAAAGACCCACACAAAACACAGGAGCGCCTCTAGTGCCGTGCCACAAATGCCACAAATGGATCGCCTCATGAAGTCAATCACTGCATGACGTTTGTCAGCCGAGCGGGTGGTCAGCCACATCGTCTTCAAGATTAAATGGAATGTTTACAAGCTGCATAATATCTGGATGGCCCAAAAACAAATTGAATAATATGTGAGTGGGACCAAACATTTGACATTACGTGCATGTTTCGCTCCAAGGCAGATGAAAGAGCAGCTACATATGTGGACGACCTATGAAGTCTACAGATGAAATGGAAAATAGATGGAAGTGGAGAGAGAAATGGAGAGAAACTAGAAGTTTTGATAGATGGTGGCGAGAGGAAACGCAAGACTAGGTGACTTACAGTATCGAGAGATTGATATGAAAAGACGAGCCGCTTCACCAGGTACATGTACGTACAAACACGAGCAGAAGACGTGGAATAATTAATCATCACAATGCTCATATTTGTCTGATTCTAAAATGAAAATGAGAATTCAACACTTACAGTATTGAAGGTTTTCACTGCTGGTGTGAAGTGTTTCCTGAAGCAGGTGTGAAGAGTTTCTGCTTTTGATTGCTCTGCTAACTTTAAGAGCTCTTAGCTTCTTCACAGGGTCAACTGATGAATAGACGACAAACTCAGAGTCATTGACTCGCTGACACATTATAGTGGAATGACCCATGAACGCCTCACAGATCTAGACATCGCTGTCGTATAATGTAGATTAATTGAACTTATTGTACTATCACTTTTTTATTAAGCTAAAAGCTGCAAGATCAGTTGGAGCATTGACGACATGCAGCATTAATCGTAGAACAAAGTGTCCATCTGGCTTGATTCAGTTACTGGGAACAAAAAAACGCAGGCTTCTCTTTTTCTATTAGTGCCACTGCTCCCATTTTACTACAAAACTGTCCCCTGGTCCAGATAAAATGCTCATCTGTCCACAGAGAATCCTTTAACGGTGTCATTAAGTGCTACAGTTCCCTCCCGCCTCTAAATAGGTGCTAGCCGACTGCTGCTGGCTGGCTGTGGCAACGGCGCGGACTCCAGAAATAATTGGGATGCCATTACAGTGCCCTCACCAGTTGCTGCTAATAAAGCTCTGTTCAACAAAACACCCCAAAGACATCCTCTATTGGATAATTTATACCTCTGCACTCGCATAAACAAGTTCCCTTTAAATAAGTAATGGGGCCCCAATTAGCTGCAGAACGTCACTCCGTGCAGAGGAGGCTGGGTTCTAGGCTCTGACACACGGAGAGCGAGGCAGCTGTCGTGACAGTGACTGAGCACAACCTTTACCCAGATTGTTTTTCACACAAAGATTTATACTGAGCTGCAGAGCTTAAATCCAGGCCACCCTCAAAACTCAAAGTTCTCCCTATCAGACGCACACTGCTGAATGATAATTAGACGTTCGACCCTATGAGCGCGAGGAGAAAAAAAATCATGAAATCATCACATTCTGCACTTTTGAATTTGAAACACTTGGCCGGCTTCATTTGCTCTGTTAGTAATAAAAGTACTGCTCATCCACTGTACATCACTACTTCCTGAAACACTTTCTTCAACACGCGCTTCAATCACATTTGAGTGGAACATGGACAAATGCCAAACTGAGGAGAAGCTGAAGCCAGGATGTGTTTTCTCATGTGAACACAATCAAATTATATCCAGTTCATTCATGTAGAGCCAAGTTGCAGCAAAAGCCTTTTAAGTTGAACATTTTACAGAGCACAAATATAAAATAGATGTATGTACAAACAAAGCACCAGGCAACAGTGAAGAGGAAGGAAATAACCAGAAGCCACTTTGAACATTAACTTCAGCCACCTACAGTAATCATCTGCCTCAGGCCTCTGCTAACACCCACCTCTCAAGTACTTTCACAATAATGCTGAATTAGCATTTTCCTGCACGCTAGTTGTGTATGTCGCTCAGTCTCTCCTGCTTTAAAACCACTGCACACGGAACACAGACACATTAACATAAACACCTCCGTCATGCGAGCGGAGGCCTCGGCTTCACCTCTCAGTGGCACTACCTTCAAACACAGCTCATTAATTCAGGGGCTGAAAGGAGAATGCCACAGAGGCCCACGGGGGCTGTTCCCTGTCAGCTTTCAACATCACAGTGCTGCTCGATGCATATGAGGTGTCGTCCACGCAGTGCATGGGAACAGGGCTTGTCTCGGATCTGAGAAGAGAGGAAAGGCTACAGGTCTGGACATGCGGTGACATTTAGTGGGCGGTGGGCGAGAAAGGAATGACTGGAGGACAGCAAACGTGTGATCAGCTCCCAGGTTCCCAAACGTCCACTAGAAATCTTTGTACCAGAAGTGATGTGACGCCTGTTGAATGTTTGATTTTCATTAGTCATTGATTTATTACAGCTCTGGTTGTGCTCAGGCAACGGCATGGTTAAAAAAGCCAACTGGGAACCGGTAGTGACAAGAGTCAAGGGCTTTCCAGCTACAAGACTCAGAGTAATTACATTCTAAAAAAGAGCGTGTCGTCCAGAAGCCACAGGTTTGGTTCTTTTAAATGTCTATTGATGAAAAGTTAAATCTCTCCACTCAACATCCAGACAACCTGAAAACTTGTTCTACATTAAAGCGGGTGGTTCTTCTGAATCCTGACATTGTTTGTTAGAGTTTCGTTATGTCTTTAATTGCTTTGTTACCTGAAATTCTTCCAGCAGGTTGGATGGTCATCAGTCATTGTTAGAAAAAAACAACATCCCGACAATACTGACTTGACAAATGGCTTCAGTTAGCGACTGCAGATGTGTTTTTAGAGGTTAACGCTACCGTTCAGCAGCGTTGCTGCAGGTGCACTGGAGGAATAAGCCGTTTGTACAGTATTTCTTGCTCATGAAGACACAAAGCATCACCAGGAAACAGCTGGAATCCAGGTCCTCTGACCCACAAGAGCACATTGGTTTGGACGGACATTTACCCTTCCAACCCCTCCAACTACACCCCTCCAGAGCACAAAGGGATTCTCTCTGTGACTTGGAACACGGGTGAAGGCGCAGTTACAGTATTTTAGCGCTGTGCTGGTAACATCTGCAGGAGCGCTGAGTAACATTAGCCTGAGTGCTTCATGAAAAGAGATGAGAGGATCCTGGGAATGAGTCCGTTGCTGTAGAAATGTTGATCCAGAGGAGCGTCGTCACAGAGTCTGCACAGGTTTCACACAGGTGCGAACGCCTTGTCAGGCCGACAATACAGACCAGCTATCGCTTTGTTGCTCTCCAGCTCAGAACAAGACAAGAAGTCATTTATAATCGGCACATTGTGCAGTAATAATCGCAGCTGAAAGCTTTATGTCTATTTGTGCTTCTGCCTGTTCAGCATCATAAACCCTTCACAGCATTTGCTATAAAACCGCCCGGTGTGTTTCTGATTGAATTCGACCTTGTGTTACAGCCAGCACTGTAGCATTAGCTTCTGTAGCTTAGCCTGTTTACCTTCAGCCCAAGAGTGATGCTTGGGAAGGAAACCATGGAGGTGAGTGTTTATTTCTGCCATATATCTCCCTCACCACAGGCTGTAATTGTAATTATAGAGGTCTCTACACAGTTAAATGATCTGATTGCTCATGTCAGGTGACTGCACGAGAGAAAGGGGGAAATGAAATACTGCTCACCTTCACTCAGGCGTAATGGCTCGTAACAGTGAAGCTCAAACACCACAGCGGTGATTTACCGCCAACACGGATTGGAAGATCGAGGCAGATTTATTCAGGTTTTATTGGACATAAATAAAAGCCGACATGTTTAACTTGGTGGCTTCTCGTGTGACCTCCAGCGACTGCAGCTTTGTGGTGGAAGGCGCGCGTCTGTAGGTGGAGGTGCAGGTTTGTCGCGCGTGGAGCGTGTTTCAGCGCGTGGAGCGTGTTGACGCCAGCATTCGTCCAGATCCATCGGCGCCATCGGACGTCAGCAGAGGCCGTGATTCGTCGCTCCTGTTTCTTCCTGGTCACAGGCGACATCGTTATCATATTGTTTCATTTCAGCCCACTTGCAGTTTGTTGTATTGGTTTACACAAAATAACTTGATGTCTGTTCTGTAGGTGCAGAACAATTGAAGGTTTTTCTATGAGTCCTGATTCATTGGAAGCTCCTGTGTTTGTGGTTTCACCTCATTGGCTTCCCTCCGACTACCTGAATGGAGATATTTCAGATAAACATGTCCCAAAATATATATTTGTTTTGGCTTCGCTGAGGGGAAAGAAAGTGAAACATCAAACCATTATTACGTTGCAGGCAGTGAAGCTGCATCTCAGAGTTCCGCTGTCTCTCACAGCCACATGCCTCCATTTCAGCAGAAACCTGGGAAACAGTGTGTGGGCAGAAAGGAAGGAGCTCATCAAACTTACATAAAGGCCAAAGCCGGGAACAAGAAACACTACCTGGTATCTGATGTTATGCTGTGTAATCGAAACAAGGATTATTCAAATAGAAATATGAGTTTAACATTTCAAACATGATTATTACAGCTTTAGATGACGATGGTGCTGTTGCTTTTCATATTGTCCTCCACAGGAGCAGTTTAAAGTAGAGCAGACAAAGTAGAGAGGAAACTGATGAACTTCTCTTTTATCGTTATCTGCTGCTAGTGATAAAACACACAGGGGTTCAGAGCAGGTAATGCGATCGGACTGACCGCTCTGTCGCCAAAGGAAGCCAACAGGACTGACATTAGATTAGGAAATCAAATAAAGCAAGAACTGCACTTACAGATATCTGACTCCAGTGTGCATAGGGAAGCTTTGACTTGAAGGCGCCTGCACCGTGTCATCAATAGAGGACTGACAGTAAAAATGGACAATTTATCACTCACAGGGGAAATTGAAAATTAGATTCAGCCAACACGAGGACATTGATTCGTTTATCAGAGAATAAAATCAAATGCTGTATTTTTCATCTCAAGACTCAGTGCTATGAATCAAACTTGAATTATGACTTTCTCTCCAGGCCTGAAAGCACCTCATCGTACAATGGATGGTTTGACCAAAGCTCATATCCATCGATCAGCATTGATTGTAAAGGCTGCCAACGTGCCACACAGCGAAACCAGCAGTGGGACGCTACTGCCCCAAAACATCCTGCTTTATTCAATTCCATTCCATTCAGCCACACAGACACATTGATACATGCAAGCATGATCACAGCAGAGCGCATTGCACATACAGTACGCGCGGCTGATAAATCAGGCCCCTGAAGGCCTGTTGGTTCACTGGACCGTTCAGCTGACTTAAAAATCCATGCTGCTTAGAAGAAAAACTGTCCCTGCACGCGCAGACAGATGTAGCTGCAACAGTTCCGAGCTGCTAACGGTCCAAAAATTACCCGCCGCCTCCCGATAGGCTCTGAGACCTAATCAATAGAGATGCATGATGCTGAGGAGCTCACGGCCGCTTGTCTCGGCAGGCAGAGCAGTGGGGCCGGGGGCTGTGGCCTCTGTGGCGGCTTGTTTTACACGAGAGGGGCTGCAGGTTTCTGGAATCCGTCTCAGTCCACTTTAAAGTGCACTAAAATCCCCAGCACCCACTATCGACCAACAGATCCGGGCGGCGGGACGCGGTGGTGGAGTGGGCTGTGACGAGGTGCCACTGGTTGGAATCGAAGGCACCGCGGCAGAACAATGAATCTTGTGGGAGCTCTGGCGGATTGATTAGTCAGAATAGATTGCAGGTGATATGGAACTTAGTTGTTGCAACGAGCCATCGTGTCTACGCCATTTCCTTTAGTTCCACATAATGCGCCGGGGAGGAGGCACCTTCACGTTACCTGGCATGAAAATTTAATAGGAGCCGTGACCAGACTCATACATTATGATTTCAATATGTTACTGTGTGGTGGAAGTCACGTTGTTTCACCTTCAGGAGCTGCTCAGTACCGCACCTGCATTAGCCCAGCAGGTATCAGCGCCTGGACTAGAACCAGAACCAGGAGCCTTTCCTGTTTGTGCTCGCGCTGAATTGGTTTGATCTGTTTTTACATTGTAATGATTTTTTAATTTGTCAGTTTTCATTTGCTGCTCAGAGGAAGCACTTTGTAGAATGGACTACAAGCGGTTACAGGAACATCAAGTCGGCAAGAAGTGTTATTATCACATTATGGTTATAGGCCATTGCTATTGATTGGGTTGTGGATTTATTTGAATAGTCTGCGCTGCATGATCTAATCTAGCCTGTACAGTAATGTGACGAGGATTAAAGTTAACGGCTTGGTCTTTAGAGGAAACAACTGCAAAACTAAACAAAGTAGAGACAAGTGTAAATCATGTTTTTTATTTTCAGGTCTGTGAAGCTGTGAGCGTTTAAAGGTGGTCATTATAAACGCATTTTACAACACGCACCCTAAAATGTGAATCCACAGCCATTTCTTCGTGTTCGCAGGCTCTATGACGGAGTGAAGAGCGGAGCTGTGGTAATTAGATGAAGCAAAGAACCAATTAAGATGATTATACGTCATATTCTCTATATATGCTCTCGTTTTCTATGCAGTCGCTGCTCAGGGGACTTGAAGAGTCTCGGGATCTGCTTTTCTGAAGCAGCCAGACCTCCTCTCATTGTGTGATATGCTACAGTAAATCTGCACACATACGGTCCGCGTTCCTTCTGCCTTATCGCCCACACGGCCCCCGGAGTTTATCCCCGCGTGATGAGCTCCTGCTTTACAGGCTCAAGACCAAACGAGGCCATTATGATCTTATATTCAGTGCGCCGTTCTGATCAATACTGCGTTTGCATGGACACGGTCCAGGGAGCGCTGCGAGGCCGGTCCTCTAATCTAGAGACCTGGAGATGATGCATTACCCTCTGCTTCGTTCTGGTTGTCAGGAGGGCGGCCTCGTGTCACCCAGTACTGATTGCGGTGTTTGTCGGAAGCTGAGCCGTTCTTTTCATGAGAGAAATAACAGATGCCAATTAGAGGCTTCAAAGACTAATATGCACCAATAGGACCTGCGATTGTTTTCATGGTCTTTTCTTGATCTTTAATAATGTCCAGGAGACTGATGAGGGCTGGTCAAAGCCTCCATGACTGAGAGATTAGGCTTTTAGCATTTCATCCATAAATCAGCATTTAATTGGGAGACTGTGTCTGACTTTGCAGTTTGGTCTTAATTGGATCTGGTTGTTTTAGGGTTTAACCTCATTTGCATTTTGTGCAATGGTGTTAAACATATTTCAGTTGCCTCCGATGCACTGTTGTATCTCTACTAATAAGTTCAAATATTGTTTCATGTTGCGCTTCTCAAACTTTTCCAAGTGATTGCGTCTCGCTCAGCTTTACCTTTCATTTCACGCGGCTGCTGTCAGAGCGCCATTGAAATTGACTGAAGCTTTGGAAAGTCTCACAATGTATTCAAAGTGCATCTCAAATGAATCCGTCGCTCGGGGACCCAGTGGTCAAACCTTTCTGAGGACATATCGAGCAGAGTATTGATTTTTAACACTTCACTTCATCTTCATCAAATGGCATCGAGGCCTGAATGTTTCAAAACAGACAGCTTTGTCCATAGCCGAGCCTTTCTCTCCATCTACGTGTTCCTTCTTGTCCTCCCTGTGCTCTCTTGCCCCCCCTCCTTCATCACACCCTCTCATTGTCTGGATCATATAACCAATAACCAGAGAACCATCATCAACAGTTGGACGCTGGCCATTCACTACATCTGATGCACAAGCTGCTCCGTGTCCTCGGTGCTGTAACACAGAGATCAACAAGCCGAATGAAAGCAACATGCTGGTGCTGCAAAACCAGCCTTTATTGGTTATGTACAGTTTCCTATAAGCTTTGGAAAACAAACTTTAAATTGCGCTGAAAGTCTTCCCAAGCCTGAATTGATTAGGGAACAAACAAAGGAACAAAACAAAACAATGGAACCACTTTTCAAGCCCAAGGAGCCGCGAGCGGCGTACCTGTGTGAGCCACCGTTTGTTTAGTTGCTCTGCAGAGTCCCAACATTACAGCGGCCCTGCGTTATTTTTATCTTTGGCAAACAAGGACGTACAGTGTGGGAAATGAGAGACACCAGCGGCTCCCTTTGTGGCTTCATCTGCAGCCGCGCGCCAACAGCTCGCTGGCGCTAGCTGTGCTTAGAGCTGCTGGATGAGTCTCAGAGGAGCGTCCCACCAGTGGTTCCCTCCTGGCCTCGGCGCCTGTTCCTCTCTGTCTCATACAGTAGGTTAACATAAATGAGATGAATTATGGAGACGTGCATGGCGTGAAAACTTGTTTTGTCCTGTGTCATTCGACAGAAGGCACAAATATAAAGATCCTCCTAATGGCGGGATCTAAGGGCTGCACAGATTCCTCTTTAATGACTCATTTATCTTCATGATCCATTCGTCCCTTTTTTATGTCACTAATTTATGTTTTTTAGTTTTACCTTCTATGCTTTATTAGGTCAGGCTGCCCGTATTTCACCTCCTGTTCCAGCTCCAAAAAAAGGTCCCGTTTGAGGCGTACGACGTGCTCCTGTCGAACAATAAGATCCAATCAGTTAACAGATCCTTCATCAACCAAGAGCTGATGAAGATGATGGTGATGATGTACATCTTCAGTCAGAAACCTCCTACACTGTTTGACCAAAACAGCTGTTTGTTATCTGAAAGCCTCTGTGCTGATGCATTTATTTTTAGCCCTGTATACAACGGCCTCTGACATGTTTTCAAGGGCCCAGCGGTCATAACATTGACTCATCACATCAGCTAATACATAAAACCTGAACTGAGGGAAGAAAAGCACCAAATTCAACTTCTAACTTCAGTAAATCACCTCCTAATAATAAAGAATTTATCACAGCCCGGCTGCCTGTCGGTGTGTGGTGTCACCGTGGTGACTTCTTGTGAGTCTACTACACCGAGGGGCATTATCAACAGCAGAATAAGTGTACGCCCTGGTCCGTGGCATCTTAATGTGGTATGCTTCACTGGCCCATTCATGCCACGCTCCGAGGCAGCTTTGCCTGCAAGGCCACAATCATGTCCCTCAGCGCTGGAGGACACAACGTGACTTCTATTTTGCAATCTGTGCTTAAGAAGCGTGAAACATCTCATCATCCTAAAATGGCTGGCAGTGGCTCAGATGCTGCTGCGAAAGCTTGAAAATATGTTTTTGGTCTGTGTCGTTTTTTTTTTTTACGGACAACAAATGGCCGAGAGCAGCAAATCCTAACTGTTCCCTCTTTGGGGCAGTTAGAACCCCTCTTCAGCACCTCTTTGATCTAATGATGAGTGAATGGTTGCTGTTCCCATACAATCCCAAACTGCGCTTCGATGGAATCGCTTTATAATATTTTGCACTCCCTCTCTCGCAACATCAAGCAGAGTAGATGGGATGATCGCGGGGCATGTAGCGCATCAAATGCATTTCTGAGCCGCTTTCCACTCTGAGTGTCTGGGCCACATTCTCAGTGACAGGCCTGCAGATATTGGTCCATTGTATAATGTGCAGTGCTTCTCCAAAACGCTTCACGGCGTCAACAGTAGCGACGGAGGACAAAGATCACAGCGAGGATCGTCTACAACATCTAAAAAAGATGAATCCAACAAACTTATTATAGAATCAGAAATAAGACAACATGCATTTGGACATTCAACCATCTATGCTCTGTATCTACTGAGGACTCCACTGTCAGGCACAAACCGTGGGAGAGGGATGAGGTTGTTGTTGGTGACAGAGACGCATTGTCGGGGCTCGTGGGGTGTTAAAACACAGCCCAAGTTTCGGAGGGAGTCAGGATGAAAAATTGCCTGGAGCCGCTGTCAGGCTCTTTTCCAGGTGCTCTCCAGGTGTTCTCTGACCCAGGAGGAGGATGGGGGAGGGGGGAGGATGAAGTGGATGGGAAATGTTGTGTTGATGGACGTGGATGAAGAGAGTGAGCCAGTCCCTGAAGTACCAGAACCACAACCTAACCTCAAAAAATAAATGTTTTGAAATTAAGGGGAAAGAACTCATGATTTCAGTATCATGACAAGTTAAATTTCCCATTTTTGTTTCTTATATAACTACTTTTACTTTAAATCTACTCACCAGTCTCCAGTTGAGTGATTCAGTCAGTCCTCCGTTGAAGGCCGTGCCGTCTGCACTGATTCTGTCCCTTGTCTTAATCTAGAATCCACGGTGGGAATGTTTTGAGACAGCAGGGGAGGAAAGAAACAGAGAGACGGAGGAGGAGAGTAATAGATGGGACAGATGGAGTGAGGAGAGGACAGAGTATTTACTCCCCCTTGTCTTTGGGATTCGTGCTGCTATAGTTCGGTGTCTTCTGCACTTTCAACTCTGCCTCCTTATTATTATTAAAGCGGGCAGATTAATCTTTCATGCACAGGAAATTAAAGAACACAGTGCTGGACTACATGGGTGAAGGCAGAGGCGAGAGAGGACTCAGGGGAAAGAAGGGCGAGGGAGAGTGAAAGGTAACGGGAGAACAGACGGAGAGAGAACCGAGAGATAATTGAGAACGACTACAAAAGGGAAGGACCGGCAACAAAGACTGCGTTAAAAAGAGGCAGCGACATGGAGAAAGACAAAGGGGGAAGAAGGAGGAGGTGATCTGTAGATGAAGGGGCAGCAGCGTGGTTCACACAGCCCAGCAAACAATGGGAGACCTAAACTGGTGTCTGCTGCTTGTTTCACATGGCCACAATCGATACAGTAGCTCCAGTGTGAGCTGTGTCGCACACAGCGAGGCTCAGGGGGGGTTCGAAAAAGCAACGTGGGACAGCACCTGGATGAGTCTGTGGCCCAAAATAAAGTCAGAGAAATAAACCATATATAACAATGCAGTGGTGTGTAACATATGATTTATTGTTGACTTTAATCATCCAATAATTTTCTCCTTGAAGAAAGACAATAAGGACTCATGCTGCTCGACAGATCAAGATGGATGTCATGATCTGACTGTATGAACATCTATAGAAGAGAGGAGCAATAAATACCCGGCGACAGTAATGGATGGGAAGGAGAGGAAGAAAGTTCAGAGACTGAAGTGGTGTGAAGGACGCACGGAGGAAAAAGGGGGACTTGAAAAGAGATTTAAAGCAGAGGGGCCGGACGCTCGCGGCCACTTCCCCGGGGGATTGGAAAAGGACATAAATCCTGTGTATTAAGTCCTCAGATGAAACCCGCTAGGAACTTCTGTTTCTCCCAGCTATAAGCCAATAATCAATACTGGCCTGTGTATTTTTGTTCATGGTGATATATGATCACAGCGGCGCCCTACACAACACATCTACTGCACAGGGAGCTGTGGAGAGAATGAAGCTGCCAAAGCCTCCAAACCATACATCATAAATCCCATAAAGCAACAGCGTCCCTGCGCATTACTCCTCCTGGGGGGTGGGGGGGGGGCATAAAACGGTTCCAGCTCCTGACCTGCAGAGCAACGGGCCCAGTTCACATGTTTTATGGGCCGTCGCTTGATAATAAACCATGAAACGCTTCGTCCTTTATTACCTGCCGCGTTTACGTGAGGAGCATTTACGCGCAGAGAGCAGCTGAGTCACTGCAGTCGGGTTCGGGGCTTGCTAGTCCGTTCACGTGCAGACACCCCCCCCCCCCCCCCCCCCCCAGCTGCCGGTACCCGGTCCACCCCTGCGTCTCCAGCCCGCGATGAATGAAGCGCTCCACAGCCTCTCACTGAGGACAAAGCATGGACTCGGAGCGCGGCCATTACCGGGCGCGTGGCTCATGAAGCCACATCGCGCTCGTGGCTCTGTCTGTGAGAACTCATAGATCTTGTTCTGCGCTCCAGTAGATGTTGGGGCTCAGGCTGGAGTTTATAGCCTGAGGGACCACCAGCAAAATAGTTGTTAAAGCGCATCATCTGTCTACAGACATGAGGCGCTTTTCGCTGTGGTTGGACTCCTTTATTTCCTTTTTTGCAGTCTCGGCGTTTAACAGCGCCGCGTGTTCCTTAATATGCAATAGAACAAATAATTAGCATTCAATTCAGCTGATGAAAAGCACGGAACCGCGGAGTCGGTCTCGCCTGTGGCGCTGACTCCGAGTCAGTTGGTCTAAGTGCAGTTTAGCGTGAGCTGGTGAGTCCGTGCGGCGGCTGAGGCTCACGCTGAGACCACGCGGCTCCAGACTGCGTTTGAAGTCAGAGGAGGCGACGCAGAACCTTCCGCTCGGCTGAACATTCGCTAATTAACGAGAGCCTCTGGGAGATGAGGTTTTACAGTGGATCCCCAGCAGCTCTATGTCGGCCTCCCTGTGCTGCCTCTCACTATTATCAGTGCACACGAGTGCTTGTTGACAGACAGCTGCCTTATCAGCGCTAGCGCTAAGTAGCTGCCGACGCGGGGCTAAATGAAAGGGTTGTCGCTCGCATCGCCATCGTTCATCAACAACGAACACTTTCTAGATTAACCGAGTTTCGGTTCCCTGCTGCCATGAACCCTGGAGCACTTCCACCCAGGGAATATCACCTCCAACCTTTGGCTCTGCTGCCAAACACTCAATCAATCTTATTGACTCAGTGAAAGTTGTTGAAAGTCAGTCCATTTGGAATTAAAGGGGGTTATTTTTGAAATATAGCTACTTTAATTGTCTGTGACAGAAGTTTTGAGACGTAACTTGTTGTTACAATCAGTCCAACCTGTGACGAATGAGCCTGAGTCATTTAAAATGAGCCTGAATCTTTCATTGTCTCCTCTTATTGTATGTATTCAGTGTTCATGATCCTCCGTTAGCAGTAATTACAGCATGTTCTAAGATGAGTCTGTAAAAGCTACTCACGTCTGGATGCAGACAGTTTGTCCCGACACCATCTCTGTTAAACAACAGGACAAGTGTTGGCTTTACATCAGACGTGTGGATCCTCATCCTTTAATGCAGCTCTGTTACGAGTGACCTCTGGCTCCTGGTCTCCTCCATCACCGCGTTGACGCCTCAGAGCTCAGAGACGTCAGAGGACTCGCTTTAAGTGTGAACCTTTGCTACGATGAAGTCCAAATGGAACTAATGCACTATGGCAACTGCTGTAACTGAGTGCCTTGCTGCTAAATGATTAGACGCCTTTTGTGAATGATGACATCATCAATTTGTGTAACTGTGTCAGATTGACATTCATTAGTTTCAGGTCTAGTGTTGCAGAATGATGGGTTCTAACTACTCTCCTCAAACTAAATTAAAAGTCCATGTAATTATGATTAATGTGCTCCAAATGTTGTACTTTTCGAACTGATTGTCGTCTGAGAACGGATCTGAATCAGAACCATGTGTTTGCAGACCTAATCAATCGGAGGAGAACCAGAGTATCACAAAGCGAGTGTGGTCAAACCGCCCACCTGTGTGTGACATTTGGCTGAATCAGAATTGATTTGGGGAAGTTGTGGATTTGTGAGATGTGGTAAACAGATGAAAATCAGAGGAGCATCAGCCGAACTGACATTTGGTGGACTTGCTGTTTAACGCTGTGAAGGTCTGTTTGTTTACGCGTCTCTGTCTCTGTTTTCTGGTTTCTGCCGCTAGTCGAGAGCTCGTCCGTTTGTGGTTCATGCGAATGACGTCTCGGAATCCAAACCACACAGGATGTGCTGTGGGATGAGAGGTGAGCGATATGTCCTGAAGTCAAAGTCTTCCCTGGAGCACACGCCGGCTGCAGACGCATCGCTGCCGTAAATATAGAACGTACGTAGAACATTGAAACAGACTCACTAAGACACGAATGCAGGTTTGTCCACAGATCTCACTAAATGTTCCTGATCTGTTGATATGATGCTTCTTCATGTTCCCAGTTCCTATTGATCTGTTGTTGCTCAGGATTCCCCGTCTCCTCCCTCTTCCTCGTCCTTCCTCTCTCTCCGTCGACCTCACTTTCACTAACGACGCCTCGGCTTCCTCCGAAAAAGGGGCCGCACCCGTAATGGCCTGAGCCATAACGAGCTAATTTAAAGCGGTGTAACGGAGGGCAGTTGTGACAGGCAGCCATTTAAGAGCAGTGTGCAGAGGCTCCTGCTCCGTGGGCCCCTGTCACGCAGCCAAGCAGCCGTCCAGCCTTCGCCTTCCTCCCCTCTGTTCTCCAAACCGCTCCTTCCTCCGCTTCCCACCAGCTTCCTCCAGATGTTTAATGGCTGATTTGGCCTTTTCTTCTGTTCAAATCTTTTCTTTTGTCAGTCACGGGCAGCTGTGGCTCGGGCTCCTCCACTGTGCAGTCTGAATCCACATCTCCTAATTGTTGGAGCTCACACTCGTACAGTCGAACGAAAAGAAAAGAAAAAAAAAGCTAATTCTCCCATCACGTCAACGAGGAGTAATGGTGCTTTCATGGCAGGATTAATCTAAATGGCCCTGTTGTCCGTTGGCTGGCTGAGAAGTCTCTCATCCATTCCCCTGAAATTAGTCCCTTCTGCCACAGAAAGCCTCTCGCTGATCTCCGGTGCTGCCGGCTCGGCCCCCGCCCCACTCAGAACCCATCAGAACCAGCTGGCTTTGACTTGGTGTCACTTTATAGTTGCATTATTGGTTTAATGAAGATGGCATAATGTGGTGGGATGCTGAATTTACAGCTGATGCATTATAAGAGTGAAGAGCTCATGACTTTGTTGTGTCTCATATGTGATTGTTGTCCATAAATGAATTGAATCTTAACGACTTCCTGTCTGAGCTCCTCACACTGGACTGTTTCATGCGTCTCCTGTCGTTATCTCGCCTCCCTCCTGGAGCTGCTCTGCCCTCTCTGCTGCATCTGCTTGGGCCATTGCCTACATCTTCAACCCTGCTCCTCCAGCCTCGCTCTTGCTCCGTCTGGGTCGCCCGTCATTTTTATTACTCCAGCGAATGCAGTATGATTACTGACCTTCCTGCACCTCTGCGTGAGCCTGCGCTAATAGAGAGCCGGGTCGCCGGCCTGGAGCAGGTGGCCGGACCTGCCTCGGTGTAACAGCAGGGGGCACTCTTCAGCCTTCGCCTGCCTTTCCTGCTGACGATGCCAGCTTGTGTGAGAATTAGCTGGGAGAACAACAGTGCTGCAGCTTTCTAGCAGTCATTCAGCGCGCGCGCGCGCGCGCGCGTGTGTGTGTGTGTGTGTGTGTGTGTGTGTGTGTGTGTGTGTGTGCTCATGCATGGCAAGTCCGTGTCCTTTGCTGTGAATTAAAAAAAGGGCAAAAGCTTGGTGGGGGAAAGGAGAAAAGGAGAAGATGCTGTTGGTGCCTCATTAATATGTATGTCCTGCTGTGGGGGTGTGTACATATGCGTGTGCATGTGTGTGTGCACGCTGTGTGTGCGTGAGCACATGTGTCTGGCTCAGCGGTGACATTTGAGGTCACATTAGACAGTGCGGCCGCATCAGGTGAGTAATGTGGAAAGCAGCTATAGGAGGATGTTAATGTGTGTGAGTGAGCGACGCTGGGTCTGTTTAAAGCAGCTAATTGTGTGGGTGACACTGACTGAATATGAATATGAAGTGATACAGCAGCAAACGGTTTGTTGTTTTTGTGTTGGACACATTATTAAAATAGTAAAAAAATGCATTTAAATTAAACTTAGGGAAAATGTTTCAGACTGAATTAAATTAAATATTGAAAGGGATTTTCATTTTAACCACGTTTTCGCTTTTTGCAGCAACTTGAAGAACTGATGAGCGTCGTAATGTGAACTCCGGTGGTTTCAGGTGATTGACAGACGGGACGAAACCCTCAGTTTGCCACATCACTCCCGGTGCAGCGTTTTGAGGGAGATCCCTCGACCGTCGGTATCAGTCTGACGGCCCTCACGTTGGGCGATAACTTCTCATGCATCTTGATGCTGGAAGGAAACCACACGCTGTAATGAAGGAGGCCTGATGTGTTCACTGAGGAGAAACGGCTCCTCGTCATCGTCCGTTCAAAGCCTTTTATTCATAAAGTAGTTCCAGTTGTAGTGACATTGTGTTGTTTATGTTAAATGACTTGTTAAAGCCTTTTTCCTTCTTGCAGTAGGAGCTGGTGTCTCGCATTCTATCCCCCTTATTTTTCTTTAAGTGACATATTCCTGATGATGAGAAATAATAAAAGGAAAACAATTCACCTGCGACGTCCAAAATGTCACAGTGTGATTCCTTAACTTGACATTAAAAACCTGCCTGCGCTCGGGGACGTTGTTTTTCTGCACGAGACAAAGGAGACGAGCTAAAACGTGTTCATGAATCTTAAGGGCCTCTTTTCTCTGTTGCTTTTGCTCCTCGCTTTTTTTTGTGTGTTTTTGCGTAAGTGCAGACATTTGAATTATGTTATGTGCATAGTCGTGCGTGTTTTGTTGTCCCACACATCTGGCTGCAGAACGTTCTCCCATCTGAGGCAGGAGCTTAGCGTGAAACCGGTCATCGCACGGTCAGATCCGTCTCACACTCGCTTTTTGCATAATGTCTTTCCCTTTAAACCCCAGACTGAGATTTTCTTCCAGATTAAAGTCTGCACGTTGAAGCAGCGTCTGGTTGAAACGTTTCCATACAGAAACGGCTGAGAATGAAAGTGATGCTGCTTCACTTAGAGGATGCTGCTGTAGGTTCCTTCTTCATAATGTTCAGCTGTGGCCACAGATTCTATCTACAGTCTGTTACTGTAGCTAAGACGCCTCTTACCTTTTTACTGTCACTTTTCCAGGTATGAACAGTCTGGATCATATAAACCTCGGGAGCCTCCTCACTTTGAACCCGCACCTTTCCAGATCGGCGTGAACAACGCGCGGCGCAGAATTCATTGGTCATAGTTTGTCTGTGTTGACTGTGCAGAGCGTTAATATTCCCATCAGCTCGACAGGGAGGCCTGCACCTCCACGCTGGGAAGGCCGTGGACCTCGTAATTGGAACAAGCACCGGGGCCTTTAGAAGACACACACTGACGATGTGTCCTTTAGCAACACTCCTCGGCTCAGGGTTGCCTTAAATAATGCAGGAAATGAGCTGCTTCTAAAGTTAGAAAGTGAGAAGCTGCCGTGTTGTGGTTCTCACCCACCCAGAAACCTTTACAGACCCCACGGTAGCTGTCAGCCTGCTGCCAGTGGACAGTGGGCTTAAATGCCAGGCGCCGCTGTGTCACGCTTGTGCAGGTGTGTGTGTGTGTGTGTGTGCGTCAGCCCCCGTGCACAGGTAAGCAGGCAAATGCATTGACAGTGTTGGAGCCAGGGAGCTCTTTGATCTCACATAGAGTCGCCTGCTGTCTCGCTCCCATCCAGTCGCGTGCACACGCCACTGGGAGGCGAGAGCTGCAAATTTCTCCTTGATCACTCCTCGCTTTTATCTTCTTTTATTTCCTCCTCTTCGTCCTCCTCCATTTCAGCGACACTGCCCAAGGAAACAATTCCTTCGCTATTTGTCTTGACGCCGACTTTGTGAAAGAAGAAGGAGAGGAGACAGTGACTCGAGCAGCAAAAAAGCCATTATTGCTCCTCTGGTAATTGCAGAACGATTGAAAATAAACAGGGGAATTTGCTGCCAATTAACAGTATATTCGCGTGGCGCTCTTATCACCCGAATTGAATTTTCATGCAGAACGATGCAGCATGTGTCGGAACTGGGGGCATAATTGCAAAGCACATCCGAGTGAGGTATGCAAATGCTGCTCATTTCCCCGCAAATTTGAAGTGACTTAGCCTTTACCATAGTCATACAAAGCCGTAATAACTTAAACATAAGGTAGCGCCGCTCTAATTGCAGCGCTGGATTCAACTCTCCGGCGCTCAGGTGAGAGACGGGAGCGCGGACGCCCCTGAAGGCAGAGAAAAAGCAGGAGACCGACACCAACCGCCCGCTCCCTTGCTTAAAGCACATTCACATCGCCTCACAGATTAGACATCGCTGTCGTATTTAATGTAGATTAATTGAACTTATTGTACTATCACTTTTTTATTAAGCTAAAAGCTGCAAGATCAGTTGGAGCATTGGCGACAAGCAGCATTAATCGTAGAACAAAATGTCCATCTGGCTTGATTAGTTACTGGGAACAAAAAAACGCAGGCTTCTCTTTTTCTATTAGTGCCCACTGCTCCCATTTACTACAAAACTGTCCCCTGGTCCAGATAAAATGCTCATGTCCACAGAGATCCTTTAACGGTGTCATTAAGTGCTACAGTTCCCTCCGCCTCTAAATAGGTGCTAGCCGACTGCTGCTGGCTGCTGTGTGGCAACGGCGCGGACTCCAGAATAATTGGGAGCCATTACAGTGCCCTCACCAGTTGCGTAATAAAGCTCTGTTCAACAAAACACCCCAAAGACATCCTCATATGGATAACTTTATACCTCTGCACTCGCATAAACAAGTCCCTTTAAATAAGTAATGGGGCCCCAATTAGCTGCAGAACGTCACACTCCGTGCAGAGGAGGCTGGGTTCTAGGCTCTGACACACGGAGAGCGAGGCAGCTGTCGTGACAGTGACTGAGCACAACCTTTACCCAGATTGTTTTTCACACAAAGATTTTATACTGAGCTGCAGGGCTTAAATCCAGGCCACCCTCAAAACTTCAAAGTTCTCCCTATCAGACGCACACTGTGAATGATAATTAGACGTTCGACCCTATGAGCGCGAGGAGAAAAAAAAATCATGAAATCATCCATTCTGCACTTTTGAATTTGAAACACTTGGCCGGCTTCATTTGCTCTGTTAGTAATAAAAGTACTGCTCATCCACTGTACATCAACTACTTCCTGAAACACTTTCTTCAACAAGCGCTTCAATCACATTTGAGTGGAACATGGACAAATGCCAAACTGGGAGAAGTGAAGCCAGGATGTGTTTTCTCATGTGAACACAATCAAATTTATTATCCAGTTCATTCTGTAGAGCCAAGTTGCAGCAAAAGCCTTTTAGTGGAACATTTTACAGAGCACAATATAAAATAGATGTATGTACAAACAAAGCACCAGGCAACAGTGAAGAGGAAGGAAATAACCAGAAGCCACTTTGAACATTAACTTCAGCCACCTACAGTAATCATCTGCCCAGGCCTCTGCTAACACACACCTCTCAAGTACTTCACAATAATGCTGAATTAGCATTTTCTGCACGCTAGTTGTGTATGTCGCTCAGTCTCTCCTGCTTTAAAACCACTGCAACGGAACACAGAACATTAAATAAACACCTCCGTCATGCGAGCGGAGGCCTCGGCTTCCACTCTCAGTGGCACTACCTTCAAACACAGCTCATTAATTAGGGGCTGAAAGGAGAATGCCACAGAGGCCCACGGGGGCGTGTTCCCTGTCAGCTTCAACATCACAGTGCTGCTCGATGCATATGAGGTGTCGTCCACGCAGTGCATGGGAACAGGGCTTGTCTCGGATCTGAGAAGAGAGAGGAAAGCTACAGGTCTGGACATGCGGTGACATTGAGTGGGCGGTGGGCGAGAAAGGAATGGACTGGAGGACAGCAAACGTGTGATCAGCTCCCAGTTCCCAAACGTCCACTAGAAATCTTTGTACCAGAAGTGATGTGACGGCTGTTGAATGTTTGATTTGATTAGTCATTGATTTATTACAGCTCTGGTTGTGCTCAGGCAACGGCAATGGTTAAAAAAAGCCAAACTGGGAACCGGTAGTGACAAGAGTCAAGGGCTTCAAGCTACAAGAACTCAGAGTAATTACATTCTAAAAAGAGCGTGTCGTCCAGAAGCCACAGGTTTGGTTCTTTTAAATGTCTACTGATGAAAAGTTAAACTTCCACTCAACATCCAGACAACCTTGAAAAAACTGTTCTACATTAAAGCGGGTGGTTCTTCTGAATCTGACATGTTTGTTAGAGTTTCGTTATGTCTTTAATGGCTTTGTTACCTGAAATTCTTCCAGCAGGTTGGATGGTCATCAGTATTGTTAGAAAAAAACAACATCCCGACAATACTGACTTGACAAATGGCTTCAGTTAGCGAACTGCAGATGTGTTTTTAGAGGTTAAACGCTACAGTTCAGCAGGTTGCTGCAGGGTGCACTGGAGGAATAAGCCGTTTGTACAGTATTTCTTGCTCATGAAGACACAAAGCATCACCAGGGAACAGCTGGAATCAGGTCCTCTGACCACAAGAGCACATTGGTTTGGACGGAATTTACCCTTCCAACCCCTCCAACTACACCCCTCCAGAGCACAAAGGGATTCCTCTGTACTTGGAACACGGGTGAAGGCGCAGCGTTACAGTATTTTAGCGCTGTGCTGGTAACATCTGCAGGAGCGCTGAGTAACATTAGCCTGAGTGCTTCATAAAAGAGATGAGGATCCTGGGAATGAGTCCGTTGCTGTAGGAAATGTTGATTCCAGAGGAGCGTCGTTCACAGAGTCTGCCACAGTTTTCACACAGGTGCGAACGCCTTGTCAGGCCGACAATACAACCAAGCTATCGCTTTGGTTGCTCTCAGCTCAGAACAAGACAAGAAGTCATTATAATCGGCCACATTGTGCAGTAATATTCGCAGCTGAAAGCTTTATGTCTATTGTGCTTCTGCCTGTTCAGCATAATAAACCCTTCACAGCATTTGCTATAAAACCGCCCGGTGTGTTTCTGATTGAATTCGACCTTGGTGGTACAGCCAGCACTGTAGCATAGCTTCTGTAGCTTAGCCTGTTTACCTTCAGCCCAAGAGTGATGCCTGGGAGGAAGGAAACCATGGAGGTGAGTGTTTTTTTCTGCCATAATCTCCCTCACCACAGGCTGTAATTGGAATTATAGAGGTCTCTACACAGTAAATGATCTGATGCTCAGTCAGGTGACTGCACGAGGGAAAGGGGAAATGAAATATCTGCTCACCTTCACTCAGGCGTATGGCTGTAACAGTGAAGCTCAAAACCCACAAGCGGTGATTTACGCCAACACGGATTGAAGATCGAGGCAGATTTATTCAGGTTTTATTGGACATAAATAAAAGCCGACATGTTTAAACTTGGTGGCTTCTCGTGTGACCCAGCGGCTGCAGCTTTGTGGTGGAAGGCGCGCGTCTTGTAGGTGGAGGTTGCAGGTTTGTCGCGCGTGGAGGGTGGAGCGTGTTTCAGCGCGTGGAGCGTGTTGACGCCAGCATTCGTTCAGATCCATCGGCGCCATCGGACGTCAGCCAGGAGCCGTCGATTCGTCGCTCCTGTTTCTTCCTGGTCACAGGCGACAATCGTTATCATATTGTTTCATTTCAGCCCACTTGCAGTTGTTGTTTGGTTTACACAAAAATAACTTGATGTCTGTTCTGAGAGTGCAGAACATGAAGGTGTTTTCATGAGTCCTGATTCTGGAAGCTCCTTGGTTTGTGTTTCCACCTCATTGGCTTCATCCGACCTACCTGAATGGAGAATTTCAGATAAACATGTCCCAAATATATATTTGTTTTGGCTCGCTGAGGGAAAGAAGAAAGTGAAACATCAAACCCATTATTACGTGCGGCAGAACTGAAGATGCATCTCAGAGTTGATCCGCTGCTCTCACAGCCAGCATGCCTCCATTTTCAGCAGAAACCTGGGAAACAGTGTGTGGGCAGAAAGGAAGGGCTCATCAACACTTACATAAAGCCAAAGCCGGAACAAGAACACTACCTGTATCTGATGTTATGCTGTGTAATCGACAACGGATTGTTCAATAGAAATATGAGTTTACAGTTCAAAACATTGATATTTACAGCTTTAGATGACGATGGTGTTGTGTGCTTTCATATTCCTATACAGGAGCAGTTTAAAGTATATGAGCAGACAAAGTGAGAGAGGAAACCTGATGAAACTTCTACTTTTTATCGTTATCTGCTGCAGTGATAAAAAACACCAGGGGTTCAGAGCAGGTAAGTGCGATCGGACCTGACCGCTGATCGCCACAAGGAAGCCAACAGACTGACATTAAGATTAGGAAATAAATAAAGCAAAATGCTGCAACTACGATATGTGACTCCAGATGTGGCAAGGAAGCTTTTGACTTGAAGGCGCCTGCACCGTGTCATCAATAGAGGGCTGACAGTAAAAATGCGCAATTTAGCACTAAGGGAAATTGAAAATTAGATTCATGACAACACGAGGACATGATCTCGTTTATCAGAAATAAAATCAAATGCTGTATTTTCATCTCAGATCAAGTGCTTATGAATCAAACTGTTGAATTATGACTTTCTCTCAGGATGAAAGCACCTCATCGTACATGATGGTTTGCCAAGCTCATATCCATCGATCAGCAGATTGTTAAGGCTGCCAACGTGCACACAGCGAACCAGCAGTGGTGCAACGCTACTTACTGCCCAAAACATCGCTTTTATTAATTCCATTCCATTCGCCACACGACACTTGATACATGCAAGCATGATCACCAGCAGAGGCATTGGCACATACAGTTAGCGCGCTGAAAATCAGGCCCGGAAGCCGTTGGTGCACTGGCCGTTCAGTGTGACTTAAAAAATCCATGCTGCTTAGAAGAAAACTGTCCTGCACGCGCAGACAGATGTAGTGCAACAGTTTCCGAGCTGCTAACGGTCAAAAATTACCCGCCGCTCCCGATAGGCTCTGAGACCTAATCAATAGAGATGCTATGATGCTGAGGAGCTCACGCGCTTCGTTATCGTGCAGGCAGAGCATTAGGGACGGGGCTGGTGGCCTCTGTGGCGGCTTGTTTTACCGAAGGGGGGCTGCAGGTTTCTGGAATCCGTCTCAGTCCATTTAAAGTGCACTAAAATCCCCAGCACACCACTAGTCGAACCAACAGATCCGGGAGCGGTGACGGGACGCGTGGTGGTGGAGGGGGCTTGTGACGAGTGCCACTGGTTGACAAGCCCACCGCGGCAGAACATGATCTTGATGGGAGAGCTCTGGCGGATTGATAGTCCGAATAGATTGCAGGTTGATATGGAACTAGTTGTTGCAACGAGCAATCGTGCTCTACGTCGCGCCATTCCTTTAGTTCCACATAATGCGCGGGAGGAGGCCCTTTCACGTACCTGGCATGAAAATTTAAATAGGAGCCGTGACCAGACTCATACTAGATTTCATATGTTACTGTGTGGTGGAAGTCACGTTGTTATCCACCTTCAGGAGCTGCCTCAGTAACCGCACCGCTTACTTTTAGCATTAGCCCAGCAGGTATCAGCGCCTGGACTAAAACCAGAACCCAGGAGCCTTTCGTTTTGTGCTCGCGGAATTGGTTTGATCTGTTTTACATGTGTAATGGATTTTTTTAATTTGTCAGTTTTCATTTGAGGCTCAGAGGAAGCACTTTGTAGAATGGGACTACAAGCGTGGGTTACAGGAACATGCCAACGTCGCAAGAAGTGTTATTATCACATAGGTTAAGGCATTGACTATGTTGGTTGTGGATTTTTTGAATATGTCTGCCTCTGCAATGATCTATCTACCTGTACAGAATGTGACGAGGATTAACAGTTAAACGCTGTGGTATTTAGAGGAAACAGAACGCAAAAACTAAACAAGTCAGAGAAAATGAAATCATGTTTTTTTATTTTAGGTCTGTGAATACTGTAGCGTTTAAAGGTTGGTCATTATAAACGCATTTTCACAACACGCAACCCTAAATGTGAATCCACAGCCTTCTTCGTGTTCGTCAGGCTCCTCTATGACGGAGTGAAGAGCGGAGCTTGTGGTAAATTAGATAACGCAAAGAACCAATTAAGATGAGTATACGTCATATCTGATAGATGCTCCGGTTTCTATGCAGTCGCTGCCAGGGGACTTGAAGAGTCTCGGGAATCGTGCTTTTATGAAAGCAGCCAGACCGTCCTCTCATGGTGTGATATGCTACAGTAAATCTGCACCACATACGGTCGCGTTCCTTGCCCTTATCGCCCACACGGCCCCCGGAGTTTATCCCCGGTGATGGCTCCTGCTTTTTTTTTTTTTTTACAGCTCAAAGACCAAATACGAGGCAATTATGATCTTATATTCAGAGCCGGCCGTTATGATCAATACTGCGTTTGCATGGACACGGTCCAGGGGGGGAGCGCTGCGAGGCCGGTCCTCTAATCTAGAACCTGGAATGATGCTTACCCTCTGCATTCGTTCTGGTTAGTGAGGGCATTTTGTTTTTTGTTTTTTTTGTTTTTGGACGGCTCGTGTCAACCCGAGACTGATGCGGGTTTGTCGGAGCTGCTAGCCGTTCTTTTCATGAGAGAAATAACAGATTTGCCATAGAGCTTCAAAGACTCAATTGCCAACCAATAGGACCTCATTGTTTTCATGGTCTTTTCTTGATCTTTAATATGTCCAGTGAGACTGGATGAGGGCTGGTCAAAGCCTCCATGACTGACGAGATTAGGCTTTTAGCATTTCAATCCCTAAATCAGGCATTTACTGGAGAACTGTGTCTCGACTTTGCAGTTTGGCTTAATTGGATCGGGGTATGATTTTTAGGGTTTACCTCATTGCACTTTGTGCAAATGGTGTTAAACACATTTCAGTTGACTCGATGCACTGTGCAGTATCCCTCTCACTAAATAGTTCACATATTGTTTCATGTTGCGCTTCTTCAAAAACTTTTCCAAGTGATTGCTTCGCCTCAGCTTTACTTTCATTTCGCGGCTGCTGTCAGAGCGCCTTGAAATGACTGAAGCTTTGGAAAGTCTCACAATGTATCAAAGTGCATCAAATGAATCCGTCGATCGGGGACCCAGTGGTCAAACCCTTTCTGAGGGACATAGCGTCGCAGCAGAGATTGATTTCTTAACACTTACTTCATCTCATGCAAATGGCATCGACGCATGAAGTTTCAACAACCAGCTATTGTACCTCGCCCTGAGCCTTTCTCTCCATCTACGTGTGTCCTCTTGTCCTCCCTGTGCTCCTTGCCCCCCCTCCTTATCCCCTCTCATTGTCTGGATCATAAACCAATAAACCAGAGAACCATCATCACATTGAGCTGGCCATTCACTACATCTGATGCACAGCTGCTCCGTGTCCTCGGTGCTGTAACACAGAGATCAACAAGCGAATGGAAAGCAACATGCTGTTCTGCAAACCAGCCTTTATTGGTTATGTACAGTTTCCTGAAGCTTTGGAAAACAACTTTTAATTGCGCTGAGTCTTCCCAGCCTGAATTGATTAGGGAAAACAAAGGAACCAAAAACAAAACAATGGACCACTTTCAACCAAGGAGCCGCGAGCGCGTACACTGTGTGAAGCCACCGTTTGTAGTTGCTCTGCAGAGTCCCAATCATTACAGCGGCCCTGCGTTATTTTTTTATTTCTTGCAAACACAGGACTTACAGTGTGGGAATGAGAGACACCAGCGGCCCCTTTGTGGCTTCATCTGCAGGCCGCGCGCCAACCCAGCTCGCTGGCCGCTAGCTGTGCTTAGAGCTGTGGATGAGCTCAGAGGAGGTCGCCCACCAGTTGGATTCCCTCCCTGGCCTCGGGGCCTGTTCCTCTCTGTCTCATACATGTAGGTTAACATAAATGAGATGATTATGGAGGTACGTGCAGGCGTGAAAAACTTGTTTTGTCCTGTGTGTCATCGCAGAAGGCAAAAATAAAGAATCCTCCGAATGGCGGGATCTAAGGGCGCACAGATTCCTCTTTAATGACTCTTTATCTTCATGATCCATTCGTCCCTTTTTATGTCACTATTTAATGTTTTTTTAGTTTTACCTTCTATGCTTATTAGAGTAGGCTGCCCGTAGTTCACCTCCTGTTCCAGCTCAAAAAGGTCCCGTTGAGGCGTACGACGTGCTCCTGTCGACCATAAGATCCAACAGTTAACCCCACAGATTACTTCATAAGACCAAGAGCTGATGAAGAATGATGGTGATGGATGTACATCTTCAGTCAGAAACCGCCTACACTGTTTGCACCAAAACAGCTGTTGGTTATCTGAAAGCCTCCTGTGCTGATGCATTTATTTTTAGCCCTGTATACAACGGCCTATTGACATGTTTTCAAAAGGGCCGCGGTCATACCATTGACTCATCACTTCAGCTAATACATAAACCTGAACTGAGGAAGAAAAAGCACCAATCCATTCAACTTCCAAACTTCAGTAAATCACCTCCTAATAATACAAGAACTTTATCACAGCCCGGCTGACTGTCGTGGTGGTGTCACCGTGGTGACTTCTTGTCGAGTCACTTAACCGAGGGCATTATCACATGCAGATAAGTGTTACGCCCTGCTCCCGTGCATCATTAATGTGGTAGCTTCACTGGCCCATGCCATGCCACGCTCGAGGCAGCTTTGCCTGCAAGCCACAATCATGCCCTCAGCGCTGGAGGACACAACGTTGCATTCTATTTTGCAATCTGTGCTAAGAAGCGTGTGAAACATCTCACATCTAAAATGAGCTGGCAGTCGGCTCAGATGCTGCGCGAAAGCTTGAAATATGTTTTGGTCTGTGTCGTTTTTTTTTTTACGGACATACAAATGGCGAAGCAGCAAATCCTAATGTTCCCTCTTTTGGTGGCAGGTTAGAACCCCTTTCAGCCACCTCTTTGTCTTAATGATGACGTGAATGGTTGCTGTTCCCATACATCCCAAACTGCGCTTCGATGGAATCGCTTTATAATATTTTGCACTCCCTCCTCGCAACATCAAGCAGAGTAGATGGGATGATCGGGGCATGTAGGCATCAAATGCATTTCTGAGCCGCTTTCCACTCGAGTGTCTGGGCCACATTTCTAGTGACAGGCCTGCAGAATTGGTCATTGTATAATGTGCAGTGCTTCTCCAAAACGCTTCACGGCGTCAACAGTAGCGACGGAGGAAAAGATCACAGCGAGGATCGTCTACAACATCTAAAAAGATGAATCCAACAAACTTATTATAGAATCAGAAATAAGACAACATTCATTTGGACATTCAACCTCTATGCTCTGTATCTACTGAGGACTCCACTGTCAGGCACAAACGTGGGAGAGGGATGAGGTTGTTGTTGGTGACAGAGACGCATTGTCGGGGCTCGTGGGGTGTTAAAACACAGCCCAAGTTCGGAGGGAGTCAGGATGAAAAATTGACCTGGAGCCGCTGTCAGGCTCTTTTCCAGGTGCTCTCCAGGTGTTCTCTGACCCAGGAGGAGGATGGGGGAGGGGGGAGGATGAAGTGGATGGGAAATGTTGTGTTGATGGAGAGTGGATGAAGAGAGTGAGCCAGTCCCTGAAGTACCAGAACCACAACCTAACCTCAAAAATAAATGTTTTGAAATTAAGGGGAAAGACTCATGATTCAGTATCATGACAAGTTAATTCCCATTTTGTTCTTATAAACTACTTTTACTTTAAATCTACTCCCAGTCCCAGTTGAGTGATTCAGTCAGTCTCGTTGAAGGCCGTGCCGTCTGCACTGATTCTGTCCTGTCTTAATCTAGAAATCCACGGTGGGAAATGTTTGAGACAGCAGGGGAGGAAAGAAACAGAGAGACGGAGGAGGAGAGTAATAGATGGGACAGATGGAGTGAGGAGAGGACAGAGATTTACTCCCCTTGTCTTTGGGATTCGTGCTGCTATAGTTCGTGTCTTCTGCACTTTTCAACTCTGCCTCCTTATTTATTAGTAAAGCGGGCAGATAATCTTTCATGCACAGAAATTAAAGAACACCGTGCTGGACTACATGGGTGAAGGCAGAGGCGAGAGAGGACTCAGGGGAAAGAAGGGCGAGGGAGAGTGAGAGTGAAAGGTAACGGGAGAACAGACGGACGGAGAGAACAGAGAGATATTGAGAACGACTACAAAAGGGAAGGAACCGGCAACAAAAGACGCGTTAAAAAGAGGCGCGACATGGAGAAAGACAAAGGGGGAGAAGGAGGAGGTGATCGTAGATGAAGGGGCAGCAGCGTGGTTCACACAGCCCCAGCAAACAAATGGAGACCTAAAACTGGTGTCTGCTGCGTGTTTCACATGGCCACAATCGATACAGTAGCTCCAGGGTGAGGTGTGTCGCACACAGCGAGGCCCGGGGGGTTCGAAAAGCAACGTGGAAGCACCTGGATGAGTCTGTGGCCCAAAATAAAGTCAGAGAAATAAACCATATATCCAAAATGCAGTGTGTGTAATATGATTTATTGTTGACTTTAAATCATCCAATAATTTTCTCCTTGAAGAAAGACAATAAGGACTCATGCTGCTCGACAGATCAGATGGATGTCATGATCTGCCTGTATGAACATTATAAAGAAGAGGAGCAATAAATAACACGGCGACAGTAATGGATGGGAAGGAGAGGAGAAAGTTCAGAGACTGAAGTGGTGTGAAGGACGCACGAGGAAAAAGGGGGACTTGAAAAGAGATTAAAGCAGAGGGGCCGGACGCTCGCGGCCACTTCCCCGGGGGTTGGAAAAAGGACATAATCGGGTATTAAGTCCTCAGATGAAACCCGCTAGGAACTTCTGTTTCTCCCAGCTATAAGCCAATAATCATAACTGCCTGTGTATTTTTGTTCATGGTGTATATGATCACAGGCGGGCCCCTACACAACATAATCTACTGACAGGGAGTAGCTGTGGGGAGAGAATGAAGCTGCCAAAAGCCTCCAAACCAGCAACATCATAAATCCCATTAAAGCAACAGCGTCCCTGCGCATTAACTCCTCCTGGGGGGTGGGGGGGGGGCATACATAACGGTTTCCAGCTCCTGACCTGCCAGAGCAAACGGCCCAGTTCACATGTTTTTATGGGCCGTCGCTTGATAATAAACCATGAAACGCTTCGTCCTTTACTTACCTGCCGCGTTTACGTGAGGAGCATTTACGCGCAGAGAGCAGCTGAGTACTGCAGTCGGGTTCGGGCTTGCTAGTCCGTTCACGTGCAGACACCCCCCCCCCCCCCCCCCCCCCCCAGCTGCCGGTACCGGTCACCCCGCGTCTCCAGCCGCGATGAATTGAAGCGCTCCACAGCCTCTCACTGAGGACCAAGCATGGACTCGGAGCGCGGCCATTACCGGGCGCGTGGCTCATGAAGCCACATCGCGTCGTGGCTCTGTCTGTGAGAACTCATAGTAGATCTTGTTCTGCCAAGCTCCAGTAGATGTTGGGGCTCAGGCTGGAGTTATAGCCTGAGGGACCACCAGCAAAATAGTGTTTAAAGCGCATCATCTGTCTACAGACATGAGGCGCTTTCGCTGTGTTGGACTCCTTTTTTCCTTTTTTGCAGTCTCGGCGTTGTAACAGCGCCGCGTGTTCCTTAATATGCAAAGAACAAAATAATTAGCATTCAATTCAGCTGATGAAAAGAACGAACCGGGAGTCGGCTCGCCGGTGGCGCTGGACTCCGAGTCAGTTTGTCTAAGTGCAGTTTAGCTGAGCTGGTGAGTCGCGTGCGGCGGCCTGAGGCTCACGATTGAGACCACGCGGCTCCAGACTGCGTTTGAAGTCAGAGGAGGCGACGCAGAACTTCCGCTCGGCTTGAACATTCGCTAATTACGAGAGCCTGGAGATGAGGTTTACAGTGGATACCCAGCAGCTCTATGCGGCCTCCTGTGCGCCTCACTATATCAGGCACACGAGTGCTTGTGACAGACAGCTGCCTTCTCAGCGCGAGCGCTAAGTAGCTGCCGACGCGGGGCTAAATGAAAGGGTTGTCGCTCGCATCGCCATCGTTCATCAACAACGAAAACACTTTCGAATTAACCGGTTTCGGTTCCCGCTGCCATGAACCCTGGAGCACTTCACCCAGGGAATATCACTCCAACCTTTGGCTCTGCTGCCAAAACACTCAATCAATCTTATTGACTCAGTGAAAGTGGTGTTGAAAGTCGTATCCATTTGGATTTAAAGGGGTTATTTTTGAAATTAGCTACTTTAATTGTCTGTGACAGAAGTTTTGAGACGAACTTGTTGTTACATCAGTCCAACCTGTGACGAATGAGCCGAGTCATTTAAAAGAGCCCTGAATCTTTCATTGTCTCCCTTATTGTATGTATTCAGGTGTTCATGATTCCTCGTTAGCAGTAATTACAGCATGTTCTAAGATGAGTCTGTAAAAGCTACTCACGTCTGGATGCAGACAGTTTGTCCCGACGACCATCTTGTTAACAACAGGACAAGTGTGGCTTACATCAGACGTGTGGATCCTCATCCTTTAAATGCCAGCTCTGTTACAGTGACCTCTGGCTCCTGGTCTCCTCCATCACCGCGTTGACGCCTCAGAGCTCAGAGACGTCAGAGGACTCGCTTTAGTGTGAACCTTTGCTACAGATGAAGTCCAAATGGAAATAATGCACATTGGCACACTGCTGTAACTGAGTGCTTGCGATAATGATTAGACGCCTTTTGTGAATGATGACATCATCAATTGTGTTAACTGTGTCAGATTGACATTCATTTAGTTTCAGGTCTAGTTGCAGAATGATGGTTCAACACTACTTCAAACTAATTAAAAGTCCATGTATTTATGATTAATGTGCTCCAAATGTTGTACTTTTCGAACTGATTGTTCGTCTGAGAACGGAATCTGAATCAGAACCATGTGTTTGCAGACCTAATCAATCGGAGGAGAACCAGAGTATCAACAAAGCGAGTGTGGTCAAACCGCCCACCTGTGTGTGTGACATTTGGCTGAATCAGAATTGTTGGGGAGTTGTGGATTTGTGAGATGTGGTAAACAGATGAAAATCAGAGGAGCATCAGCCGAACTGACATTTGGTGGACTTGCTGTTTAACGCGTGAAGGTGTTGTTTACGCGTCTGTCTCTGGTTTTCTGGGTTCTGCCTTAGTCGAGAGCGCCCGTTTGTGGTTCAGCGAATGACGTCTCGGAACCAAACACAAGGATGTGGCTGTGGGATGAGAGGTGAGCGATATGTCCTGAAGTTCAAAGTCTTCCCTGGAGCACAAGCGCGGCTGCAGACGCATGTTGCCGTAATATAGACACGTACGTAGAACATTGAAACAGACTCACTAAGACACGAATGCAGGTTGTCACAGATCTCACTAAATGTTCCTGATCTGTTGATTATGATGCTTCTTCATGTTCCCAGTTCCTATGACTGTTGTTGCTCAGGATTCCCCGTCTCTCCTCTTCCCCTTGCCCTCTCTCTCCGTCGACCTCACTTTCACTAACGGACGCCTCGGCTTCCTCCGAAAGGGGCCGCACCCGTAATGGCCTGAGCCATAACGAGCTAATTTAAAGCGTGTAGTAACGGAGGGCAGTTGTGACAGGCAAGCCATTTAAGAGCAGTGGCAGAGGCTCCGCTCCGTGGGCCCCTGTCACGCAGCCAAGCAGCCGTCCAGCTTCGCTTCCTCCCCTCTGTTTCCAAACCGCTCCTCCTCCGCTTCCCACCAGCTTCCTCCAGATGTTTAATGGCTGATTTGGCCTTTTCTTCTGTTCCAAATCTTTTCTTTGTCAGTCACGGGCAGCTGTGGCTCGGGCTCCACTGTGCAGTCTGAATCCACATCTCCTAATTGTTGGAGCTCACACTCGTACAGTCGAACGTAAAAGAAAAGAAAAAAAAAGCTAATTCTCCCATCACGTCAACGAGGAGTAATGGTGCTTCATGGCATGATTATCAATGGCCCTGTGTCCGTTGGGCTGGCCTGAGAATCTCTCATCCATTCCCTGAAATTAGTCCTTCTGCCACAAAGAAAGCTCTCGTGATCTCCCGGTGCTGCCGGCTCGGCCCACGCCCCACTCAAACCCATCAGAACCAGCTGGCTTTGACTTGGTGTCACTTTATAGTTGCATTATTGGTTTAATGAGATGGCATAATGTGGTGGGATGCTGAATTTTACAAGTGACTGATCATTATAAAGATGAGAGCTGATGACTTTGTTGTGTCTCATATGTGATTGTTGTCATAAATGAATTGAATCTTAACGACTTCCTGTCAGAGCTACTCACACTGGACGTTTCATGCGTCTCCTGTCGTTATCTCGCCTCCCTCCTGGAGCTGCTCTGCCCCTTCTGCTGCATCTGCTTGGGCCATGGCCCTACATCTTCAACCCTGCTCTCCAGCCTCGCTCTTGCTCCGTCTGGGTCGCCCGTCATTTTTATTACTCCAGCGATGCAGTATGATTACTGACCTTCGCCACCTCTGCGTGAGCCTGTGCTAATAGAGAGCCGGGTCGCCGGCCTGGAGCAGGTGGCCGGACCTGCCTCGGTGTATGTAACAGCAGGGGGCACTCTTCAGCCTTCGCCTGCTTCCTTGCTGCGATGCCAGGTGTGTGTGAGAATAGCTGGGAGAACAACAGTGCTGCAGCTTTCTAGCAGTCATTCAGCGTGCGCGTGTGTGGTTGTGGTTGTGTGGGGGTGTGTGTGTGTGTGTGTGTGTGTGTGTGTGTGTGTGTGTGGTGTGTGGTGTGTGCTCATGCATGGCAAGTCCGTGTCCTTGCTGTGAATTAAAAAAAGGGCAAAAGCTTGGTGGGGAAAGGAGAAAAGATGGAGAAGATTGCTTGGTGCTCATTAATAGTTATGTCTGCTGTGGGGGGTGTACATATGCGGGTGCATGTGTGTGTGCACGCTGTGGTGTGCGTGAGCACATGTGTCTGCTCAGCGGGAACATCACAGTAAGAGACCAGACACATCAGACAGGACTTGGCAGCTTTCAGTTTCCTCCCAGTGCAGACATCACAGGCCACATCTTCAGGTCCAGCATAGCAGTGATCAGCAGCAGCAGCAGCTTGGAGTCCAGTCTTCTTCAGCTGCTCCACTAACTCTGCTAACATGGTGTTTTTCACCAGGACAGGCCTCGGTGTGAAGGTCTGTCTGCACTGAGGGCAGCTGTAGAGTCTCTTACCGTCTTCTTCATCCCAGATTGTTGTAACACAGTTCATGCAGTAGCTGTGTCCACAGGGAATAGTCACCGGATCCTTCAGTAGATCCAGACAGATGGAACAAGAGAAGGTTTTCTGGTTTAACTGAACTCCTGTCTGAGCCATTTTACTCTCTCGCAGCCACAAAGCGACTAAGTTTCATTCTCCTACAACTAAAAGCACTTGAGCTGCTAAAAAACCTGTAGAACCTGGAGGGAGACTGTCAGCCTTGTCACTACACTTACTGGTATTTAAGGTCTCAAATACTTTTGGGAACTTACTGTAAAACCTGTTGGTTGTTGGAATGCAGGACATGCTTTAGAGTTTGGGTCTGATATACCTTCTTGACCTATTTGTGTTTACCCAGTGTTTTGTTTAGCAGGATTTGCACAGTACACATTTGTCAACGACTCCCTTTTTACCTGTGCTAAAGTAGAGTTCAGGGAGTTGAAGTCCTTTGTTTTCTTTCCTCTACACACCCTCTGTTGGTACAGTAAGTGGTGCTGAGCTTGGGCCACTACACGAATTCTGTCTGTTAAAACCCATTAAAAGCCGCTGTTGTAATTGCCGGTGGTTTTGGGGGGTAATGGACACCATATTTGAACTGTGATGAATTCGTGTTTCAGGGTAATGGTCTGTATTCTGTGTCTTTTCTCACAGACCTGGGATGGTTCCAGCTTGGCAGAGCTTCATACATGGCTAATTAATCCACCTCCTGTGCGTTGTGTTCCAGCTGTCATCGCTTAATGTGCTTTGGTTGTTGTACAGTACCTACAGTAACTCGCTGAATGTCGGATAGATGCAGACTGAGAGGAAAAGACGTAGGAGTCCTAGCGATAGAAATGTTGTTACGAACTCCCCCCGTCGGTTGCAAACTGGCTGTGCTGGACAGGGACTGGGGACAGGAGAGAGACACTGTGGAGACGGAGGACAAGCTACGGCTCTCACCGAGCCGGGAGAGACACGCATGACGGCCTTTGTGCACACGGCCTCGTCGTCGTGCTCTCTGCTGAAGCATTACACTCACCTGGTCGCATCCGCTGACCAGGTCGCAGGGGAACAGGAACACGGGAGACCCCAAGTGCACAACCCAACACAGAGAATTTATTAAACACAAACATAAACTCACTGCAGGGCAGCACTGAGTTCAAACAAAAAAAGGTAAGAACTTAAAATCACTGCTATGCAGGAAACCCAAACACTACTACTTTAACAAACTGAAATACGTTTGCCCTAACGGGCAAAATCCTAAGCAAAGAAACACAAAACAATCATTTTACTGCTAGAAACTAATGTACAGCACTGTCTAATGCAGGCTAACAAAAAACGCTTCGTTACAACGAGCAAAACTAACCAAGACATCAAAGGAAACCAAAAAACTCCACTTCATTGACAGCTCCTCTCTTTAACTTGGTAACATTGGTGTAGCTTCCAAGCTACGACCGCGTACACACCCACAATGGTTGAAACAAAAGGCATGACTTAAATACTAAATACTGTAGGTCGGTCAACTAATTAGACAGGAAACAAACTCAGGTAAAGACCCACACAAAACACAGGAGCGCCTCTAGTGCCGTGCCACAAATGCCACAAATGGATCGCCTCATGAAGTCAATCACTGCATGACGTTTGTCAGCCGAGCGGGTGGTCAGCCACATCGTCTTCAAGATTAAATGGAATGTTTACAAGCTGCATAATATCTGGATGGCCCAAAAACAAATTGAATAATATGTGAGTGGGACCAAACATTTGACATTACGTGCATGTTTCGCTCCAAGGCAGATGAAAGAGCAGCTACATATGTGGACGACCTATGAAGTCTACAGATGAAATGGAAAATAGATGGAAGTGGAGAGAGAAATGGAGAGAAACTAGAAGTTTTGATAGATGGTGGCGAGAGGAAACGCAAGACTAGGTGACTTACAGTATCGAGAGATTGATATGAAAAGACGAGCCGCTTCACCAGGTACATGTACGTACAAACACGAGCAGAAGACGTGGAATAATTAATCATCACAATGCTCATATTTGTCTGATTCTAAAATGAAAATGAGAATTCAACACTTACAGTATTGAAGGTTTTCACTGCTGGTGTGAAGTGTTTCCTGAAGCAGGTGTGAAGAGTTTCTGCTTTTGATTGCTCTGCTAACTTTAAGAGCTCTTAGCTTCTTCACAGGGTCAACTGATGAATAGACGACAAACTCAGAGTCATTGACTCGCTGACACATTATAGTGGAATGACCCATGAACGCCTCACAGATCTAGACATCGCTGTCGTATAATGTAGATTAATTGAACTTATTGTACTATCACTTTTTTATTAAGCTAAAAGCTGCAAGATCAGTTGGAGCATTGACGACATGCAGCATTAATCGTAGAACAAAGTGTCCATCTGGCTTGATTCAGTTACTGGGAACAAAAAACGCAGGCTTCTCTTTTTCTATTAGTGCCACTGCTCCCATTTTACTACAAAACTGTCCCCTGGTCCAGATAAAATGCTCATCTGTCCACAGAGAATCCTTTAACGGTGTCATTAAGTGCTACAGTTCCCTCCCGCCTCTAAATAGGTGCTAGCCGACTGCTGCTGGCTGGCTGTGGCAACGGCGCGGACTCCAGAAATAATTGGGATGCCATTACAGTGCCCTCACCAGTTGCTGCTAATAAAGCTCTGTTCAACAAAACACCCCAAAGACATCCTCTATTGGATAATTTATACCTCTGCACTCGCATAAACAAGTTCCCTTTAAATAAGTAATGGGGCCCCAATTAGCTGCAGAACGTCACTCCGTGCAGAGGAGGCTGGGTTCTAGGCTCTGACACACGGAGAGCGAGGCAGCTGTCGTGACAGTGACTGAGCACAACCTTTACCCAGATTGTTTTTCACACAAAGATTTATACTGAGCTGCAGAGCTTAAATCCAGGCCACCCTCAAACTCAAAGTTCTCCCTATCAGACGCACACTGCTGAATGATAATTAGACGTTCGACCCTATGAGCGCGAGGAGAAAAAAAATCATGAATCATCACATTCTGCACTTTTGAATTTGAAACACTTGGCCGGCTTCATTTGCTCTGTTAGTAATAAAAGTACTGCTCATCCACTGTACATCACTACTTCCTGAAACACTCTCTTCAACACGCGCTTCAATCACATTTGAGTGGAACATGGACAAATGCCAAACTGAGGAGAAGCTGAAGCCAGGATGTGTTTTCTCATGTGAACACAATCAAATTATATCCAGTTCATTCATGTAGAGCCAAGTTGCAGCAAAAGCCTTTTAAGTTGAACATTTTACAGAGCACAAATATAAAATAGATGTATGTACAAACAAAGCACCAGGCAACAGCGAAGAGGAAGGAAATAACCAGAAGCCACTTTGAACATTAACTTCAGCCACCTACAGTAATCATCTGCCTCAGGCCTCTGCTAACACCCACCTCTCAAGTACTTTCACAATAATGCTGAATTAGCATTTTCCTGCACGCTAGTTGTGTATGTCGCTCAGTCTCTCCTGCTTTAAAACCACTGCACACGGAACACAGACACATTAACATAAACACCTCCGTCATGCGAGCGGAGGCCTCGGCTTCACCTCTCAGTGGCACTACCTTCAAACACAGCTCATTAATTCAGGGGCTGAAAGGAGAATGCCACAGAGGCCCACGGGGGCTGTTCCCTGTCAGCTTTCAACATCACAGTGCTGCTCGATGCATATGAGGTGTCGTCCACGCAGTGCATGGGAACAGGTGCTTGTCTCGGATCTGAGAAGAGAGGAAAGGCTACAGGTCTGGACATGCGGTGACATTTAGTGGGCGGTGGGCGAGAAAGGAATGACTGGAGGACAGCAAACGTGTGATCAGCTCCCAGGTTCCCAAACGTCCACTAGAAGTCTTTGTACCAGAAGTGATGTGACGCCTGTTGAATGTTTGATTTTCATTAGTCATTGATTTATTACAGCTCTGGTTGTGCTCAGGCAACGGCATGGTTAAAAAAAGCCAACTGGGAACCGGTAGTGACAAGAGTCAAGGGCTTTCCAGCTACAAGACTCAGAGTAATTACATTCTAAAAAGAGCGTGTCGTCCAGAAGCCACAGGTTTGGTTCTTTTAAATGTCTATTGATGAAAAGTTAAATCTCTCCACTCAACATCCAGACAACCTGAACAACTTGTTCTACATTAAAGCGGGTGGTTCTTCTGAATCCTGACATTGTTTGTTAGAGTTTCGTTATGTCTTTAATTGCTTTGTTACCTGAAATTCTTCCAGCAGGTTGGATGGTCATCAGTCATTGTTAGAAAAAAACAACATCCCGACAATACTGACTTGACAAATGGCTTCAGTTAGCGACTGCAGATGTGTTTTTAGAGGTTAACGCTAACCGTTCAGCAGCGTTGCTTGCAGGTGCACTGGAGGAATAAGCCGTTTGTACAGTATTTCTTGCTCATGAAGACACAAAGCATCACCAGGAAACAGCTGGAATCCAGGTCCTCTGACCCACAAGAGCACATTGGTTTGGACGGACATTTACCCTTCCAACCCCTCCAACTACACCCCTCCAGAGCACAAAGGGATTCTCTCTGTGACTTGGAACACGGGTGAAGGCGCAGTTACAGTATTTTAGCGCTGTGCTGGTAACATCTGCAGGAGCGCTGAGTAACATTAGCCTGAGTGCTTCATGAAAAGAGATGAGAGGATCCTGGGAATGAGTCCGTTGCTGTAGAAATGTTGATCCAGAGGAGCGTCGTCACAGAGTCTGCACAGGTTTCATCACAGGTGCGAACGCCTTGTCAGGCCGACAATACAGACCAAGCTATCGCTTTGTTGCTCTCCAGCTCAGAACAAGACAAGAAGTCATTTATAATCGGCACATTGTGCAGTAAATAATCGCAGCTGAAAGCTTTATGTCTATTTGTGCTTCTGCCTGTTCAGCATCATAAACCCTTCACAGCATTTGCTATAAAACCGCCCGGTGTGTTTCTGATTGAATTCGACCTTGTGTTACAGCCAGCACTGTAGCATTAGCTTCTGTAGCTTAGCCTGTTTACCTTCAGCCCAAGAGTGATGCTTGGGAAGGAAACCATGGAGGTGAGTGTTTATTTCTGCCATATATCTCCCTCACCACAGGCTGTAATTGTAATTATAGAGGTCTCTACACAGTTAAATGATCTGATTGCTCATGTCAGGTGACTGCACGAGAGAAAGGGGGAAATGAAATACTGCTCACCTTCACTCAGGCGTAATGGCTCGTAACAGTGAAGCTCAAACACCACAGCGGTGATTTACCGCCAACACGGATTGGAAGATCGAGGCAGATTTATTCAGGTTTTATTGGACATAAATAAAAGCCGACATGTTTAACTTGGTGGCTTCTCGTGTGACCTCCAGCGACTGCAGCTTTGTGGTGGAAGGCGCGCGTCTGTAGGTGGAGGTGCAGGTTTGTCGCGCGTGGAGCGTGTTTCAGCGCGTGGAGCGTGTTGACGCCAGCATTCGTCCAGATCCATCGGCGCCATCGGACGTCAGCAGAGGCCGTGATTCGTCGCTCCTGTTTCTTCCTGGTCACAGGCGACATCGTTATCATATTGTTTCATTTCAGCCCACTTGCAGTTTGTTGTATTGGTTTACACAAAAATAACTTGATGTCTGTTCTGTAGGTGCAGAACAATTGAAGGTTTTTCTATGAGTCCTGATTCATTGGAAGCTCCTGTGTTTGTGGTTTCAACCTCATTGGCTTCCCTCCGACTACCTGAATGGAGATATTTCAGATAAACATGTCCCAAAATATATATTTGTTTTGGCTTCGCTGAGGGGAAAGAAAGTGAAACATCAAACCATTATTACGTTGCAGGCAGTGAAGCTGCATCTCAGAGTTCCGCTGTCTCTCACAGCCACATGCCTCCATTTCAGCAGAAACCTGGGAAACAGTGTGTGGGCAGAAAGGAAGGAGCTCATCAAACTTACATAAAGGCCAAAGCCGGGAACAAGAAACACTACCTGGTATCTGATGTTATGCTGTGTAATCGAAACAAGGATTATTCAAATAGAAATATGAGTTTAACATTTCAAACATGATTATTACAGCTTTAGATGACGATGGTGCTGTTGCTTTTCATATTGTCCTCCACAGGAGCAGTTTAAAGTAGAGCAGACAAAGTAGAGAGGAAACTGATGAACTTCTCTTTTATCGTTATCTGCTGCTAGTGATAAAACACACAGGGGTTCAGAGCAGGTAATGCGATCGGACTGACCGCTCTGTCGCCAAAGGAAGCCAACAGGACTGACATTAGATTAGGAAATCAAATAAAGCAAGAACTGCACTTACAGATATCTGACTCCAGTGTGCATAGGGAAGCTTTGACTTGAAGGCGCCTGCACCGTGTCATCAATAGAGGACTGACAGTAAAAATGGACAATTTATCACTCACAGGGGAAATTGAAAATTAGATTCAGCAACACGAGGACATTGATTCGTTTATCAGAGAATAAAATCAAATGCTGTATTTTTCATCTCAAGACTCAGTGCTATGAATCAAACTTGAATTATGACTTTCTCTCCAGGCCTGAAAGCACCTCATCGTACAATGGATGGTTTGACCAAAGCTCATATCCATCGATCAGCATTGATTGTAAAGGCTGCCAACGTGCCACACAGCGAAACCAGCAGTGGGACGCTACTGCCCCAAAACATCCTGCTTTATTCAATTCCATTCCATTCAGCCACACAGACACATTGATACATGCAAGCATGATCACAGCAGAGCGCATTGCACATACAGTACGCGCGGCTGATAAATCAGGCCCCTGAAGGCCTGTTGGTTCACTGGACCGTTCAGCTGACTTAAAAATCCATGCTGCTTAGAAGAAAACTGTCCCTGCACGCGCAGACAGATGTAGCTGCAACAGTTCCGAGCTGCTAACGGTCCAAAAATTACCCGCCGCCTCCCGATAGGCTCTGAGACCTAATCAATAGAGATGCATGATGCTGAGGAGCTCACGGCCGCTTGTCTCGGCAGGCAGAGCAGTGGGGCCGGGGGCTGTGGCCTCTGTGGCGGCTTGTTTTACACGAGAGGGGCTGCAGGTTTCTGGAATCCGTCTCAGTCCACTTTAAAGTGCACTAAAATCCCCAGCACCCACTATCGACCAACAGATCCGGGCGGCGGGACGCGGTGGTGGAGTGGGCTGTGACGAGGTGCCACTGGTTGGAATCGAAGGCACCGCGGCAGAACAATGAATCTTGTGGGAGCTCTGGCGGATTGATTAGTCAGAATAGATTGCAGGTGATATGGAACTTAGTTGTTGCAACGAGCCATCGTGTCTACGCCATTTCCTTTAGTTCCACATAATGCGCCGGGGAGGAGGCACCTTCACGTTACCTGGCATGAAAATTTAATAGGAGCCGTGACCAGACTCATACATTATGATTTCAATATGTTACTGTGTGGTGGAAGTCACGTTGTTTCACCTTCAGGAGCTGCTCAGTACCGCACCTGCATTAGCCCAGCAGGTATCAGCGCCTGGACTAGAACCAGAACCAGGAGCCTTTCCTGTTTGTGCTCGCGCTGAATTGGTTTGATCTGTTTTTACATTGTAATGATTTTTTAATTTGTCAGTTTTCATTTGCTGCTCAGAGGAAGCACTTTGTAGAATGGACTACAAGCGGTTACAGGAACATCAAGTCGGCAAGAAGTGTTATTATCACATTATGGTTATAGGCCATTGCTATTGATTGGGTTGTGGATTTATTTGAATAGTCTGCGCTGCATGATCTAATCTAGCCTGTACAGTAATGTGACGAGGATTAAAGTTAACGGCTTGGTCTTTAGAGGAAACAACTGCAAAACTAAACAAAGTAGAGACAAGTGTAAATCATGTTTTTTATTTTCAGGTCTGTGAAGCTGTGAGCGTTTAAAGGTGGTCATTATAAACGCATTTTACAACACGCACCCTAAAATGTGAATCCACAGCCATTTCTTCGTGTTCGCAGGCTCTATGACGGAGTGAAGAGCGGAGCTGTGGTAATTAGATGAAGCAAAGAACCAATTAAGATGATTATACGTCATATTCTCTATATATGCTCTCGTTTTCTATGCAGTCGCTGCTCAGGGGACTTGAAGAGTCTCGGGATCTGCTTTTCTGAAGCAGCCAGACCTCCTCTCATTGTGTGATATGCTACAGTAAATCTGCACACATACGGTCGCGTTCCTTCTGCCTTATCGCCCACACGGCCCCCGGAGTTTATCCCCGCGTGATGAGCTCCTGCTTTACAGGCTCAAGACCAAACGAGGCCATTATGATCTTATATTCAGTGCGCCGTTCTGATCAATACTGCGTTTGCATGGACACGGTCCAGGGAGCGCTGCGAGGCCGGTCCTCTAATCTAGAGACCTGGAGATGATGCATTACCCTCTGCTTCGTTCTGGTTGTCAGGAGGGCGGCCTCGTGTCAACCCAGTACTGATTGCGGTGTTTGTCGGAAGCTGAGCCGTTCTTTTCATGAGAGAAATAACAGATGCCAATTAGAGGCTTCAAAGACTAATATGCACCAATAGGACCTGCGATTGTTTTCATGGTCTTTTCTTGATCTTTAATAATGTCCAGGAGACTGATGAGGGCTGGTCAAAGCCTCCATGACTGAGAGATTAGGCTTTTAGCATTTCATCCATAAATCAGCATTTAATTGGGAGACTGTGTCTGACTTTGCAGTTTGGTCTTAATTGGATCTGGTTGTTTTAGGGTTTAACCTCATTTGCATTTTGTGCAAATGGTGTTAAACATATTTCAGTTGCCTCCGATGCACTGTTGTATCTCTACTAATAAGTTCAAATATTGTTTCATGTTGCGCTTCTCAAACTTTTCCAAGTGATTGCGTCTCGCTCAGCTTTACCTTTCATTTCACGCGGCTGCTGTCAGAGCGCCATTGAAATTGACTGAAGCTTTGGAAAGTCTCACAATGTATTCAAAGTGCATCTCAAATGAATCCGTCGCTCGGGGACCCAGTGGTCAAACCTTTCTGAGGACATATCGAGCAGAGTATTGATTTTTAACACTTCACTTCATCTTCATCAAATGGCATCGAGGCCTGAATGTTTCAAAACAGACAGCTTTGTCCATAGCCGAGCCTTTCTCTCCATCTACGTGTTCCTTCTTGTCCTCCCTGTGCTCTCTTGCCCCCCCCCCCCCTCCTTCATCACACCCTCTCATTGTCTGGATCATATAACCAATAACCAGAGAACCATCATCAACAGTTGGACGCTGGCCATTCACTACATCTGATGCACAAGCTGCTCCGTGTCCTCGGTGCTGTAACACAGAGATCAACAAGCCGAATGAAAGCAACATGCTGGTGCTGCAAAACCAGCCTTTATTGGTTATGTACAGTTTCCTATAAGCTTTGGAAAACAAACTTTAAATTGCGCTGAAAGTCTTCCCAAGCCTGAATTGATTAGGGAACAAACAAAGGAACAAAACAAAACAATGGAACCACTTTTCAAGCCCAAGGAGCCGCGAGCGGCGTACCTGTGTGAGCCACCGTTTGTTTAGTTGCTCTGCAGAGTCCCAACATTACAGCGGCCCTGCGTTATTTTTATCTTTGGCAAACAAGGACGTACAGTGTGGGAAATGAGAGACACCAGCGGCTCCCTTTGTGGCTTCATCTGCAGCCGCGCGCCAACAGCTCGCTGGCGCTAGCTGTGCTTAGAGCTGCTGGATGAGTCTCAGAGGAGCGTCCCACCAGTGGTTCCCTCCTGGCCTCGGCGCCTGTTCCTCTCTGTCTCATACAGTAGGTTAACATAAATGAGATGAATTATGGAGACGTGCATGGCGTGAAAACTTGTTTTGTCCTGTGTCATTCGACAGAAGGCACAAATATAAAGATCCTCCTAATGGCGGGATCTAAGGGCTGCACAGATTCCTCTTTAATGACTCATTTATCTTCATGATCCATTCGTCCCTTTTTTATGTCACTAATTTATGTTTTATAGTTTTACCTTGTATGCTTTATTAGGTCAGGCTGCCCTTATTTCACCTCCCGTTCCAGCTCCAGAAAAGGTCCCGTTTGAGGCGTACGACGACAATAAGATCCAATCAGTTAACAGATCCTTCATCAACCAAGAGCTGATGAAGATGATGGTGATGATGTACATCTTCAGTCAGAAACCTCCTACACTGTTTGACCAAAACAGCTGTTTGTTATCTGAAAGCCTCTGTGCTGATGCATTTATTTTTAGCCCTGTATACAACGGCCTCTGACATGTTTTCAAGGGCCCAGCGGTCATAACATTGACTCATCACATCAGCTAATACATAAAACCTGAACTGAGGGAAGAAAAGCACCAAATTCAACTTCTAACTTCAGTAAATCACCTCCTAATAATAAAGAATTTATCACAGCCCGGCTGCCTGTCGGTGTGTGGTGTCACCGTGGTGACTTCTTGTGAGTCTACTACACCGAGGGGCATTATCAACAGCAGAATAAGTGTACGCCCTGGTCCGTGGCATCTTAATGTGGTATGCTTCACTGGCCCATTCATGCCACGCTCCGAGGCAGCTTTGCCTGCAAGGCCACAATCATGTCCCTCAGCGCTGGAGGACACAACGTGACTTCTATTTTGCAATCTGTGCTTAAAGAAGCGTGAAACATCTCATCATCCTAAAATGGCTGGCAGTGGCTCAGATGCTGCTGCGAAAGCTTGAAAATATGTTTTTGGTCTGTGTCGTTTTTTTTTTTACGGACAACAAATGGCCGAGAGCAGCAAATCCTAACTGTTCCCTCTTTGGGGCAGTTAGAACCCCTCTTCAGCACCTCTTTGATCTAATGATGAGTGAATGGTTGCTGTTCCCATACAATCCCAAACTGCGCTTCGATGGAATCGCTTTATAATATTTTGCACTCCCTCTCTCGCAACATCAAGCAGAGTAGATGGGATGATCGCGGGGCATGTAGCGCATCAAATGCATTTCTGAGCCGCTTTCCACTCTGAGTGTCTGGGCCACATTCTCAGTGACAGGCCTGCAGATATTGGTCCATTGTATAATGTGCAGTGCTTCTCCAAAACGCTTCACGGCGTCAACAGTAGCGACGGAGGACAAAGATCACAGCGAGGATCGTCTACAACATCTAAAAAAGATGAATCCAACAAACTTATTATAGAATCAGAAATAAGACAACATGCATTTGGACATTCAACCATCTATGCTCTGTATCTACTGAGGGACTCCACTGTCAGGCACAAACCGTGGGAGAGGGATGAGGTTGTTGTTGGTGACAGAGACGCATTGTCGGGGCTCGTGGGGTGTTAAAACACAGCCCAAGTTCGGAGGGAGTCAGGATGAAAAATTGCCTGGAGCCGCTGTCAGGCTCTTTTCCAGGTGCTCTCCAGGTGTTCTCTGACCCAGGAGGAGGATGGGGGAGGGGGGAGGATGAAGTGGATGGGAAATGTTGTGTTGATGGACGTGGATGAAGAGAGTGAGCCAGTCCCTGAAGTACCAGAACCACAACCTAACCTCAAAAAATAAATGTTTTGAAATTAAGGGGAAAGAACTCATGATTTCAGTATCATGACAAGTTAAATTTCCCATTTTTGTTTCTTATATAACTACTTTTACTTTAAATCTACTCACCAGTCTCCAGTTGAGTGATTCAGTCAGTCTCCGTTGAAGGCCGTGCCGTCTGCACTGATTCTGTCCCTTGTCTTAATCTAGAAATCCACGGTGGGAATGTTTTGAGACAGCAGGGGAGGAAAGAAACAGAGAGACGGAGGAGGAGAGTAATAGATGGGACAGATGGAGTGAGGAGAGGACAGAGTATTACTCCCCCTTGTCTTTGGGATTCGTGCTGCTATAGTTCGGTGTCTTCTGCACTTTTCAACTCTGCCTCCTTATTTATTATTAAAGCGGGCAGATTAATCTTTCATGCACAGGAAATTAAAGAACACAGTGCTGGACTACATGGGTGAAGGCAGAGGCGAGAGAGGACTCAGGGGAAAGAAGGGCGAGGGAGAGTGAAAGGTAACGGGAGAACAGACGGAGAGAGAACCGAGAGATAATTGAGAACGACTACAAAAGGGAAGGAACCGGCAACAAAGACTGCGTTAAAAAGAGGCAGCGACATGGAGAAAGACAAAGGGGGAGAAGGAGGAGGTGATCTGTAGATGAAGGGCAGCAGCGTGGTTCACACAGCCCCAGCAAACAATGGGAGACCTAAACTGGTGTCTGCTGCTTGTTTCACATGGCCACAATCGATACAGTAGCTCCAGTGTGAGCTGTGTCGCACACAGCGAGGCTCAGGGGGGTTCGAAAAGCAACGTGGAAGCACCTGGATGAGTCTGTGGCCCAAAATAAAGTCAGAGAAATAAACCATATATAAAAATGCAGTGGTGTGTAACATATGATTTATTGTTGACTTTAAATCATCCAATAATTTTCTCCTTGAAGAAAGACAATAAGGACTCATGCTGCTCGACAGATCAAGATGGATGTCATGATCTGACTGTATGAACATCTATAGAAGAGAGGAGCAATAAATACACGGCGACAGTAATGGATGGGAAGGAGAGGAAGAAAGTTCAGAGACTGAAGTGGTGTGAAGGACGCACGGAGGAAAGAAGGGGGACTTGAAAAGAGATTAAAGCAGAGGGGCCGGACGCTCGCGGCCACTTCCCCGGGGGATTGGAAAAGGACATAAATCCTGTGTATTAAGTCCTCAGATGAAACCCGCTAGGAACTTCTGTTTCTCCCAGCTATAAGCCAATAATCAATACTGGCCTGTGTATTTTTGTTCATGGTGATATATGATCACAGCGGCGCCCTACACAACACATCTACTGCACAGGGAGCTGTGGAGAGAATGAAGCTGCCAAAGCCTCCAAACCATACATCATAAATCCCATAAAGCAACAGCGTCCCTGCGCATTACTCCTCCTGGGGGGTGGGGGGGGGGCATAACGGTTCCAGCTCCTGACCTGCAGAGCAACGGGCCCAGTTCACATGTTTTTATGGGCCGTCGCTTGATAATAAACCATGAAACGCTTCGTCCTTTATTACCTGCCGCGTTTACGTGAGGAGCATTTACGCGCAGAGAGCAGCTGAGTCACTGCAGTCGGGTTCGGGCTTGCTAGTCCGTTCACGTGCAGACACCCCCCCCCCCCCCCCCCCCCAGCTGCCGGTACCCGGTCCACCCCTGCGTCTCCAGCCCGCGATGAATGAAGCGCTCCACAGCCTCTCACTGAGGACAAAGCATGGACTCGGAGCGCGGCCATTACCGGGCGCGTGGCTCATGAAGCCACATCGCGCTCGTGGCTCTGTCTGTGAGAACTCATAGATCTTGTTCTGCAGCTCCAGTAGATGTTGGGGCTCAGGCTGGAGTTATAGCCTGAGGGACCACCAGCAAAATAGTTGTTAAAGCGCATCATCTGTCTACAGACATGAGGCGCTTTTCGCTGTGTTGGACTCCTTTATTTCCTTTTTTGCAGTCTCGGCGTTTAACAGCGCCGCGTGTTCCTTAATATGCAATAGAACAAATAATTAGCATTCAATTCAGCTGATGAAAAGCACGGAACCGCGGAGTCGGTCTCGCCTGTGGCGCTGACTCCGAGTCAGTTTGTCTAAGTGCAGTTTAGCGTGAGCTGGTGAGTCCGTGCGGCGGCTGAGGCTCACGCTGAGACCACGCGGCTCCAGACTGCGTTTGAAGTCAGAGGAGGCGACGCAGAACCTTCCGCTCGGCTGAACATTCGCTAATTACGAGAGCCTCTGGAGATGAGGTTTTACAGTGGATCCCCAGCAGCTCTATGTCGGCCTCCCTGTGCTGCCTCTCACTATTATCAGTGCACACGAGTGCTTGTTGACAGACAGCTGCCTTATCAGCGCTAGCGCTAAGTAGCTGCCGACGCGGGGCTAAATGAAAGGGTTGTCGCTCGCATCGCCATCGTTCATCAACAACGAACACTTTCTAGATTAACCGAGTTTCGGTTCCCTGCTGCCATGAACCCTGGAGCACTTCACCCAGGGAATATCACCTCCAACCTTTGGCTCTGCTGCCAAACACTCAATCAATCTTATTGACTCAGTGAAAGTTGGTTTGAAAGTCGTCCATTTGGATTAAAGGGGGTTATTTTTGAAATATAGCTACTTTAATTGTCTGTGACAGAAGTTTTGAGACGTAACTTGTTGTTACATCAGTCCAACCTGTGACGAATGAGCCTGAGTCATTTAAAATGAGCCTGAATCTTTCATTGTCTCCTCTTATTGTATGTATTCAGGTGTTCATGATCCTCCGTTAGCAGTAATTACAGCATGTTCTAAGATGAGTCTGTAAAAGCTACTCACGTCTGGATGCAGACAGTTTGTCCCGACACCATCTCTGTTAAACAACAGGACAAGTGTTGGCTTTACATCAGACGTGTGGATCCTCATCCTTTAAATGCAGCTCTGTTACAGTGACCTCTGGCTCCTGGTCTCCTCCATCACCGCGTTGACGCCTCAGAGCTCAGAGACGTCAGAGGACTCGCTTTAAGTGTGAACCTTTGCTACAGATGAAGTCCAAATGGAACTAATGCACTTGGCAACTGCTGTAACTGAGTGCTGCGCTAATGATTAGACGCCTTTTGTGAATGATGACATCATCAATTTGTGTAACTGTGTCAGATTGACATTCATTTAGTTTCAGGTCTAGTGTGCAGAATGATGGGTTCTAACTACTCCTCAAACTAAATTAAAAGTCCATGTATTTATGATTAATGTGCTCCAAATGTTGTACTTTTCGAACTGATTGTCGTCTGAGAACGGATCTGAATCAGAACCATGTGTTTGCAGACCTAATCAATCGGAGGAGAACCAGAGTATCAACAAAGCGAGTGTGGTCAAACCGCCCACCTGTGTGTGACATTTGGCTGAATCAGAATTGATTTGGGGAAGTTGTGGATTTGTGAGATGTGGTAAACAGATGAAAATCAGAGGAGCATCAGCCGAACTGACATTTGGTGGACTTGCTGTTTAACGCTGTGAAGGTCTGTTTGTTTACGCGTCTCTGTCTCTGTTTTCTGTTTCTGCCTCTAGTCGAGAGCTCGTCCGTTTGTGGTTCAGTCGAATGACGTCTCGGAATCCAAACACAGGATGTGGCTGTGGATGAGAGGTGAGCGATATGTCCTGAAGTCAAAGTCTTCCCTGGAGCACACGCCGCTGCAGACGCATCGCTGCCGTAAATATAGAACGTACGTAGAACATTGAAACAGACTCACTAAGACACGATGCAGGTTTGTCCACAGATCTCACTAAATGTTCCTGATCTGTTGATTATGATGCTTCTTCATGTTCCCAGTTCCTATTGATCTGTTGTTGCTCAGGATTCCCCGTCTCCTCCCTCTTCCTCGTCTTCCTCTCTCTCCGTCGACCTCACTTTCACTAACGACGCCTCGGCTTCCTCCGAAAAGGGGCCGCACCCGTAATGGCCTGAGCCATAACGAGCTAATTTAAAGCGGTGTAACGGAGGGCAGTTGTGACAGGCAGCCATTTAAGAGCAGTGTGCAGAGGCTCCTGCTCCGTGGGCCCCTGTCACGCAGCCAAGCAGCCGTCCAGCCTTCGCCTTCCTCCCCTCTGTTCTCCAAACCGCTCCTTCCTCCGCTTCCCACCAGCTTCCTCCAGATGTTTAATGGCTGATTTGGCCTTTTCTTCTGTTCAAATCTTTTCTTTTGTCAGTCACGGGCAGCTGTGGCTCGGGCTCCACTGTGCAGTCTGAATCCACATCTCCTAATTGTTGGAGCTCACACTCGTACAGTCGAACGAAAAGAAAAGAAAAAAAAAGCTAATTCTCCCATCACGTCAACGAGGAGTAATGGTGCTTTCATGGCAGGATTAATCTAAATGGCCCTGTTGTCCGTTGGCTGGCTGAGAAGTCTCTCATCCATTCCCCTGAAATTAGTCCCTTCTGCCACAGAAAGCCTCTCGCTGATCTCCGGTGCTGCCGGCTCGGCCCCCGCCCCACTCAGAACCCATCAGAACCAGCTGGCTTTGACTTGGTGTCACTTTATAGTTGCATTATTGGTTTAATGAAGATGGCATAATGTGGTGGGATGCTGAATTTACAGCTGATGCATTATAAGAGTGAAGAGCTGATGACTTTGTTGTGTCTCATATGTGATTGTTGTCCATAAATGAATTGAATCTTAACGACTTCCTGTCTGAGCTACTCACACTGGACTGTTTCATGCGTCTCCTGTCGTTATCTCGCCTCCCTCCTGGAGCTGCTCTGCCCTCTCTGCTGCATCTGCTTGGGCCATTGCCTACATCTTCAACCCTGCTCCTCCAGCCTCGCTCTTGCTCCGTCTGGGTCGCCCGTCATTTTTATTACTCCAGCGAATGCAGTATGATTACTGACCTTCCTGCACCTCTGCGTGAGCCTGTGCTAATAGAGAGCCGGGTCGCCGGCCTGGAGCAGGTGGCCGGACCTGCCTCGGTGTAACAGCAGGGGGCACTCTTCAGCCTTCGCCTGCCTTTCCTGCTGACGATGCCAGCTTGTGTGAGAATTAGCTGGGAGAACAACAGTGCTGCAGCTTTCTAGCAGTCATTCAGCGTGCGCGTGTGTGTGTGTGTGTGTGTGTGTGTGTGTGTGTGTGTGTGTGTGTGTGTGTGTGTGTGTGTGTGTGTGTGTGTGCTCATGCATGGCAAGTCCGTGTCCTTTGCTGTGAATTAAAAAAAGGGCAAAAGCTTGGTGGGGGAAAGGAGAAAAGGAGAAGATGCTGTTGGTGCCTCATTAATATGTATGTCCTGCTGTGGGGGTGTGTACATATGCGTGTGCATGTGTGTGTGCACGCTGTGTGTGCGTGAGCACATGTGTCTGGCTCAGCGGTGACATTTGAGGTCACATTAGACAGTGCGGCCGCATCAGGTGAGTAATGTGGAAAGCAGCTATAGGAGGATGTTAATGTGTGTGAGTGAGCGACGCTGGGTCTGTTTAAAGCAGCTAATTGTGTGGGTGACACTGACTGAATATGAATATGAAGTGATACAGCAGCAAACGGTTTGTTGTTTTTGTGTTGGACACATTATTAAAATAGTAAAAAAATGCATTTAAATTAAACTTAGGGAAAATGTTTCAGACTGAATTAAATTAAATATTGAAAGGGATTTTCATTTTAACCACGTTTTCGCTTTTTGCAGCAACTTGAAGAACTGATGAGCGTCGTAATGTGAACTCCGGTGGTTTCAGGTGATTGACAGACGGGACGAAACCCTCAGTTTGCCACATCACTCCCGGTGCAGCGTTTTGAGGGAGATCCCTCGACCGTCGGTATCAGTCTGACGGCCCTCACGTTGGGCGATAACTTCTCATGCATCTTGATGCTGGAAGGAAACCACACGCTGTAATGAAGGAGGCCTGATGTGTTCACTGAGGAGAAACGGCTCCTCGTCATCGTCCGTTCAAAGCCTTTTATTCATAAAGTAGTTCCAGTTGTAGTGACATTGTGTTGTTTATGTTAAATGACTTGTTAAAGCCTTTTTCCTTCTTGCAGTAGGAGCTGGTGTCTCGCATTCTATCCCCCTTATTTTTCTTTAAGTGACATATTCCTGATGATGAGAAATAATAAAAGGAAAACAATTCACCTGCGACGTCCAAAATGTCACAGTGTGATTCCTTAACTTGACATTAAAAACCTGCCTGCGCTCGGGGACGTTGTTTTTCTGCACGAGACAAAGGAGACGAGCTAAAACGTGTTCATGAATCTTAAGGGCCTCTTTTCTCTGTTGCTTTTGCTCCTCGCTTTTTTTTGTGTGTTTTTGCGTAAGTGCAGACATTTGAATTATGTTATGTGCATAGTCGTGCGTGTTTTGTTGTCCCACACATCTGGCTGCAGAACGTTCTCCCATCTGAGGCAGGAGCTTAGCGTGAAACCGGTCATCGCACGGTCAGATCCGTCTCACACTCGCTTTTTGCATAATGTCTTTCCCTTTAAACCCCAGACTGAGATTTTCTTCCAGATTAAAGTCTGCACGTTGAAGCAGCGTCTGGTTGAAACGTTTCCATACAGAAACGGCTGAGAATGAAAGTGATGCTGCTTCACTTAGAGGATGCTGCTGTAGGTTCCTTCTTCATAATGTTCAGCTGTGGCCACAGATTCTATCTACAGTCTGTTACTGTAGCTAAGACGCCTCTTACCTTTTTACTGTCACTTTTCCAGGTATGAACAGTCTGGATCATATAAACCTCGGGAGCCTCCTCACTTTGAACCCGCACCTTTCCAGATCGGCGTGAACAACGCGCGGCGCAGAATTCATTGGTCATAGTTTGTCTGTGTTGACTGTGCAGAGCGTTAATATTCCCATCAGCTCGACAGGGAGGCCTGCACCTCCACGCTGGGAAGGCCGTGGACCTCGTAATTGGAACAAGCACCGGGGCCTTTAGAAGACACACACTGACGATGTGTCCTTTAGCAACACTCCTCGGCTCAGGGTTGCCTTAAATAATGCAGGAAATGAGCTGCTTCTAAAGTTAGAAAGTGAGAAGCTGCCGTGTTGTGGTTCTCACCCACCCAGAAACCTTTACAGACCCCACGGTAGCTGTCAGCCTGCTGCCAGTGGACAGTGGGCTTAAATGCCAGGCGCCGCTGTGTCACGCTTGTGCAGGTGTGTGTGTGTGTGTGTGTGCGTCAGCCCCCGTGCACAGGTAAGCAGGCAAATGCATTGACAGTGTTGGAGCCAGGGAGCTCTTTGATCTCACATAGAGTCGCCTGCTGTCTCGCTCCCATCCAGTCGCGTGCACACGCCACTGGGAGGCGAGAGCTGCAAATTTCTCCTTGATCACTCCTCGCTTTTATCTTCTTTTATTTCCTCCTCTTCGTCCTCCTCCATTTCAGCGACACTGCCCAAGGAAACAATTCCTTCGCTATTTGTCTTGACGCCGACTTTGTGAAAGAAGAAGGAGAGGAGACAGTGACTCGAGCAGCAAAAAAGCCATTATTGCTCCTCTGGTAATTGCAGAACGATTGAAAATAAACAGGGGAATTTGCTGCCAATTAACAGTATATTCGCGTGGCGCTCTTATCACCCGAATTGAATTTTCATGCAGAACGATGCAGCATGTGTCGGAACTGGGGGCATAATTGCAAAGCACATCCGAGTGAGGTATGCAAATGCTGCTCATTTCCCCGCAAATTTGAAGTGACTTAGCCTTTACCATAGTCATACAAAGCCGTAATAACTTAAACATAAGGTAGCGCCGCTCTAATTGCAGCGCTGGATTCAACTCTCCGGCGCTCAGGTGAGAGACGGGAGCGCGGACGCCCCTGAAGGCAGAGAAAAAGCAGGAGACCGACACCAACCGCCGCTCCCTTGCTTAAAGCACATTCACATCCTTGTGTTTGAAGTGAGATCCAAAAGGTGAACGGCACCGGCGCCGCCCGCGGCCCCTTTGTGGCCCGGTGTGGCCCATTGTGGACCGGTCTCAGCCGCAGGTATGCGGCGGTGAAGAGATCAGGCTTATCCTTTGTGACACTCACTTTTAAGTCCTTTTCTAAACTGGGCCGTTCAATCTGCGGCCGCCGCCGCTGTCTGATGGGCTGTCGGACGCGGCGCTGACCTTCACTGTGCAATCTGCGGGGTCGATCAGTGGGCCATTCTTCCGTGGAATGTTTACATCTCTGCGGGCTATTTGGCCACAATAGGGAGATTGCTTTTGGTCAACAACCTGTGTCTGAAGTGGCCATTTTCGCCGTCTCGGCCCACGTGGGGCCGCTTTCGCCGCCGCACGGCCTCCCATCACGAGGGCGAAGGCTCCGGCGCCGAGGGGCGGAGCTACAGGAGATGTGTTGGACGATCGGGTTCTAAACAGGTTGTTTACGTTTTAATGCAGGTCTCAGCTTTCTGCAGTGTTGCTTTAACGTCATGTCAATGTAATCTGACTTTGATGAATAGCGTTTTCTAGCAGCTACGAGAGGTCAACTGTGTTTCATTATATTAATACTCGTGGTTTGTTTTTAGAAAGGAAGAAAGCGGAATGTCTCAGCTCCTGTGATCGCTTTCTGTTTGAATGAAGCATCAGTCGTCCCAGAAAAATGCAACACTTTAGAAGATGATGCCTGAGCGCCCTGTTTTAGTCACTGCAGATATTTTTAAATGGCCCCATTCAAACATCTGAAGCTATTTGTTAATTAAGCTGTGATTAGGTCCAAATCTTAAGGCGCTTCTGTTCAAATGAAATCCTCCAGAATCTTCTGAAATCAGTTTGTTCTGCTTTTTTTCCGCGAAGACCCAAAATATTGCGTTACATAAGAGCCCGGCATCAGCGCTGCTAATGCTGCTGTCTGATGCTGCGGCGCACGTTTGCCAGCGTGAATTCGCCCGTACACACTGTGAGAGCAGATGAGTCACATAGAGGAGAGGTGTGTGTGTGTGTGTGTGTGTGTGTGTGTGTGTGTGTGTGTGTGTGGTTCACGGGCCGTCGGGCTGAAGCCAGAACTCACTCTGGGTTTGTTGGTTCTGTCTGTGAGCTACTGCTTAGTACGAGCAGAGACTTTGTTTCATCCAAGCTGTGCTGGATTTCTTGATATTCTATTTTCTTTGTTTCATAGTTTCAGTGTTTCATTCATTCTACACGACACCACATCACCACAGTCTAATATCTGTATTATGAATTAGGATTATAGCTGGTGCCGTCAGGGTGCAACAGAAAACCCCATTTCTGTGGCCTTAGAGGAAAAAAGTACTGCGCTTGTGTGTGTGTGCGTGTGTGTGTGTGTGCGTGCGTGCGTGTGTCCGTGTGTGCGTGTGTGTGTGTGTGTGTGCGTGTGTGTGTGTGTGTGTGTGTGTGCGTGCGTGCATGTGTCCGTGTGTGCGTGTGTGTGTGTGTGTGTGTGTGTGTGTGTGTGTGTGTGTGTGTGTGTGCGTGTGTGTGTGTGTGCACTGTATAATACTGGTGAGAGATGCCTGTCTGCCTGTGGATCAGGGACTGGCCTCAGAGCAGGTGTGCTGCTCCGTACTGCAGCTCTGCCAGGACCCAGGTCCCGGTGTTCCATGTTCCAGCCATGTCCGCCTCCTGTCAGCCCCCCGCCCCCATCCCCCTCCGTCCCCTCCGTCCCCCTCTGTCCCTCCGTATGTCTGACGCCCTTTCCCTCCAATCTCCTTATTTCCAGCTACCTCCTGTTCTCTTCTACCTCTCTTCTCTCAAATGAAATGAATCCCACAGGTCCGTTTGCTGCCTCATCCCAGTTCCCAAATGGCCTGAGGACATTTTGTCTCCCATGAACGTTTTGTTACACTATTTTTCTATTAATTTGCTTTATTTAAGGTTTAAGAGAAGAAACAGAATTATAGCCACGGTTGATGATGAAATGAGCCTCACTTACACTAATAAAATTGTATATACTGTAACCTACAGTAAATCAATATTAAAGGCAGTGTTTGATGCTGCCTCTGCTGCATGTCTACTGACATGTGATGAATCCCATTACCACCTACTGAAGTTTAACTTGGTTTTAAAATCCATGCATATACATGATGGCTTTTATAAACAAATGTCATCGGAGCCAGTGGCCTGGATGCATTAGGTAAATGATGGGGTGCAAAGCCATGGGTCTAAGCTAATCATATTTATTTTGCTTTATTTTTGATATACTTTTCCCTGCTTTTCATCGTCTGATTATACATATGCATTATGTGTTTATTTGCGACGACGCTTTTCCCTGACGCGAGCGACTTGGCTGCACACTGGTTTCCCTCTATTAGCTCCAGCAGCTGAAGCCATACGCAACTCAGCCCCAGGTCGTCCTTTCATCTCAGCTCCACGCGTCGGACGCCACCTCGCTGCTCATGCACGAATACCGGAGCCTTCCAGTGGTCACACCTGCTCTATAGCCTCACTGAGCCGTTAGCGTGTCATCACATCACGCTTTGACGTTTCACAGTTTCACACTTCTTCCACCGATCGCACTGACGTTCACATTCTCCTTGTTCTTTGAGTGCTGTGAGCTGTGAGCTGATCTGAGAGGGAGCCCTGCATTTAGGTACTTTCTACCTTCTTTCTGGTTGCTAGGGGAAACCCTGTCTAAGGCGCAGAGATACTGTACTGTACCTTTTCTATAAGACTTAAAAGTACTTGAGTTTCTTTCCTTGCTTTAATTTGTTCAGTGAATGATTGTCCTTTTTTACTACAGTATTTAATATACTACAGTAATGTTATATATTCTTACTGTTGTGCATATGACATTGTTTGGTTCATGTAGCTTTTTAAATATAGACAAGCAACATGATCAACATTTCTTTATGTATTTTCAAATAACGTTCATTTAAAGATTAATCAATTCTGACCCTCAATCTGCAAGATGAGCACACGCTCAATATGATCAGCCGGCATTATTTGTCAGTTGTTAAATGATCGATTTTAGCTCCAAAGATTATTTTGGCTTTGTCGATTCTCCTCCCTGGAGTTTTCCTTGCAGCGAAAACCTTTTAGTAAACCAAAATTATTAGAAAACGCAGGTTAGAAGGGCGAGGTTCACTCTCACCATAAATAATATATTGTAAACATTGTGGAAATTGTAAAAATTGTAAAACTATTTCTAATCGGCGGGTTTTATTAGACTTGTTTCACACATCATCTGATTTCCTGGTCCTCATGTAAATGTCTTGCTGGTATTTATAGTATGATGCCTAATTAACAGTCGGGCATCTCTCAGTCGCTGCAGACAACATCCCTTACTCTGCTCCCATATGCGACTCATTACATGTTCTGCAATATATTTATGTTGCTCTATATTTGTTATTCCCGCAATATAAATGCTAAATTAGCTAATCAGCGTCACACAGTTTTTCTATGCAGCCTGTCTGTTCAAATGACCGTCTTTGTTTCAGTGCATATAATTATATTTCTCATTAGATTGAATGTTTTGTTTACCCAGAGGCTGTTAGAGGCCTCTGCTCCGTTGAAACTTGGCAAAACTAGTTATGAGTGCAGGTCGAATTCTTTGGGTGTTCAATAGCAAGCGGCCAAAAGACCTACACCACTGTCTCCTCCAAACGATGAAGACCTACAGCACTGTATCCCCCCAAACAATGAAGACCTACCGTAGGTCTGAGACAGATTTCACTAAGCAGGTTTAGCTTCTTTTCAGTGTCCTGATGTGTTTGCTGTGGTTGTTCCTTCACATACTGGTGGTAGTGGGAGGGTTAGTGTGAAGGATCTGGAAAGTAATAGACCAACTGAGTTAGTCAGCCAACAGGGGGATAAAACTAGTGGCTGACATCTGTGAAGCTTGAGTCTAGCGTTGCTGTAGTAATGGCCTCACAAGGCGAACGACGCGGCCGTCACTGCCTACGTGCAGCCTCATGTAGGTAATTGGTCAAACGCAGGAGACTGGCCTTGTGTTTAGAAATGTGAAATGTTCATTTCTGCTTTCTGTGCATGCAAATCGTCCCAAAGTCCCTGTTTGTGACGTCCAGACGCTCCTTTGATCTGTGTTTGTGTGTCAGCTTCTCCCTCGTACTTGTGGGTTTTTGTGGTTTCGGAGATGAATAAATGTATGGACACAGTCCCATGGGCAGGACTTTATTACTTGTGGTTCGCTGTGCAGCATAAACAGTTTGACAGCTTGATTCCATTTCATTTGCCTTGTTTTTTTTCAGCCTTTCCTGATGCTAAAATCAAAACAGCTTCACCGCTGTAGTCTATGGCACGGCATCTCTACCTTATGCAGAAGATAAAGCACATTTGCAAACTAAGCATTGTTGTACCGGTTTAATTCAGAGTGACTAGATCATTAACGACGCCACATATAAAGCTGCCGTTTGACAGGTTCAGATTTACAGCAATGCCATCAGCCTGAACACCGGCATCCTCATTTAAAGCCCTAATAGGCATTAACAGGCTGCTTGTGTTTCAAAACACTGAGTGATTAATTACAGACGCAGGCCTCCAGGGTCAGGGCGCCTGAATCCCATTTAGAGCTGCTTCATCACTGTGGGGTCAGCAGGTGTTCACATGATGATGGGATAGAGTGAGGAAGCAATACTGAGGGTAATAACATCATCGCAACTGATTAAAATATCGATGTTAACTGAGCCGTGTCTCCATACGTGAACAGATTTTGTCGTATAGCGCATTATAGACGGCTCAGAATGTAAATGAGCGAGGGAGCGGGAGCTCAGGCTGAATACCAATGGTCTGGAAACATTACAATACACAGCTCCGTGCGCCAAGTTCCTGCTCAGAGCTGCTCTACACACAGTGACCAAGCGAGATAACTCACTGTGTCCAACAGCGTGGGCTTCGGTCCAATTATGACACAATCGGCAGAACTGGGAGAAAAGTGACTTTCAGTTCTGTTGGAATTAAGTTAAAAAAACAACAACAACAACAAATGCTTCATTTTACCACTTTACCGCATTGTTTGCAGTGCAATGGTGCAGAGAATACAAATGAGCTTTTAATGATTTTCTCTTGAGCGTCTGCGTTCAGGGGTTACTCTGCCACAGCAACCAGTGGTAAACAAATAAGCTCTCATTTCCTTAAATAGTCCAAACCCAAGAATACAAGCGCCTCCGCTGTGGTGATGAGTCATCGGTTCGAAGCTCCCGTGTTGTCAGACTCATCATTCGGCTCCTAAGAAAATAAGGCTTCAAACACCGAAGGCTAAGTGCTCCATACCCACCCTGAACAGGTGAGAAGCATGCGAATCATAAAGTCGGACTCCAACTTATTTGTTGGGGGTCAGTTTTCTCATAAACAGCCCTAAAAGCTGACACGTGGAAACACACGCTGAATCCAAATGGCTTCATTATGTGGCATCGATGACTCCAGCGCAGATCTGAGCAAACGTGTCATTAATTAATCCTAATGGCGTATCTGCAAACAATCATTTATATCGACGTCTGAGTCGTCGTTAAGCATCAGAGAAGTGATGGATAATTTAGTTTGAAGGCTCATTTAAAGAATGATACACTGAAACAGCCTCCACTGTTAATGTAAAGACAGACAATTAATGCTGATTGCATTGAAAGAAATAAAGTATAGGATGAAGCCTGATCCCAGACATGAAATAAAATGAAATGAAATGAAATGAAATGAAGGAAAGGAAAGAAGCACGTCTCTGTCTCACCTCAGAGCGGCTTTATTAAACCTTCTTGATAAAGTGTGAAATGAGCTACAGTAGTAAATAAAACAAAAGAGCTGCTGTTTAATTTCCTGGCAGGAAACAGTGCATTTTATTTTCATATGACGGACCGGTTCCTGCAGCAGCTGAAATAAAAATGCTCTTTTTTTCTCCTCTTAATGTATAACTGTTATTCCTATTTCATGGTGGCCTATAACCACTCCGTGAGGCGGACCACAATTCAAAATGAAAAGTAGCAGCGTGATGCACTTCTAATGAAGGTTCTCCGCTGATCCGTTAAATATCTCATGAATCAGAGACGGGATTTTAACGGCAAAAACCCAAAGTGTGTGAAATTAAAACGTCCAGAGATGGAAACAGACATGACTGTGGATGCTGGAAGACGAGCCGTAATATGCAGACGCAGGAGTCCGGCTCGCTGTGGGTTGTCGGGGGACTGGGACAGTTTAATTGAGGTTGTATTAGGGACCTCCAGGGAGGAATTTAACTTGTCAGGCTAATCATCATAATGTTGGCCTTGGGTCCGGGCCCATTTTCATCCATTCCATCAGAAAGCCAGGGTCACTTTAGTCAGCTGAGGACTGCGCAGTCAGAAGCTACGCTGCCAGGAGCAAAATGGTTCTGTTGATTGACTTTAAATTAACTATCCTCTGCTCCGTCGCCACATTGTCCTAACGATATTGTTTTGGGTCTGTGGAGAATCAGCTCAAAGGTCACGCAGAGTGTTATCAAACTTTCCGCCGAGTCTGTGCAGAATTAAACATCTCTGGATGGAAATATGTTGAGCGGAAGACATTGTTTTACACGTTCAACGCAAACGTTGTGTTTTCTGATTCATTTGGGTTGTGGAAAAGGCCGAGCAAATCAGGCTTTTTCTTTTGAAGTCTGTTTATGTCCCAAGGGTGTGAATAACTTAGTTGTGCTTCTTTGCCTAAAACATGCATATTCGAGGGGAGAGAAAGCAATGAATCAGCTTGTTTGCATTTAAATGAGCCTCCAACACCAGCACGCATTAGGAAATAATCTCGTAAACCTGCCCGGCGATTCCATACGGTGTAAAGTGCAGCGTGTGCCCACGTGCTGCACCGTGACTGCTGCCGGTAAGGAAGCGGTGACAGCGACGCTCAAACAGCGCCGTCACAGTCGCTCCGGTCGTCATCGTGTCTCCTTGCCTGGAAATAAACCGTTCCCTGTCACATTCTAGACTGGAGTCATGACCCTGATTAACACATGCAGGATAAATACGGATCGTGAATATGCTTATGACGGCAGGGGGATTCATTCAGCAAATCCTGCTGACACTGCAGTAGTTAGGGCCAGGATTTATCACCCACTGACACATTTTGATGGAACTAGAAAAGCATGAAATTGAAAATAAACCATTGGATATACTGATCTATTTCCATCCTGTGGTGGTGTGAAAAAGCTCTCGGTGCAGACAGAGGCAGATTTCACTTTAAATCTATTCAGGAGATGCTAAATAGCACATAGTCTTAGACTTAATGCAAAAAATAGCACAAAAATAACTTTGCAGCAATGTTAACCCAAAATACAAGATGTTTTCTAAGCAATATAATACAAATAGTCGTTTGATGGCTTCACTAACTGGGAGCCACTGTACATTTATTATTAACAATGAAAACGCTGGAACCTTCCCTCCTGTCAGACAAATCACACCCAGTAAACAAATGGGCGTCTGAAGAAGAATGAACCCTAATGAACACGCTGGCCAAGAAATGCAAATTAAAATTGACTTAGGAAAAGGTCTTCATTTTTCAGGCGCCCCCCGCGGAGCCCGTTAGGCGCTGCTTGTGCTAATGAGATGCAGGGGAGCGGGCGGCGGTCCGAGGGGCGAGCGGGCGCGGCAGCAGTGGAGAGGTTCTGTTTTTCGCTGTTTTTACCGTTGGCTGAACGCTGAACATGGACCCACGCTGTCCATCAGCATTCATGCATTCTGTGCAGGCAGACAAATACGCGCTGTGGATAATGTCCATGTGTGGAGCTCGACACACAGTCCTGCTTTAAGACATCACAAACTGCACTGGGACGTGACAGCTTCCATCTATAACAGAAACTGAGGTGTAAACAACTCGCCAGACGCTGCACACAGCTGATCTATGGGAACCGGAGCCGCTGCTTTCTCCGAACGGGGCAGAATGTCCTTCCTTTGGTAGAAATGTCAGAGGAACGGATATCTGTATTCAAAACGCTGCGCAGCCAATGGTGTGTTCAATTGTAAAAGGTCATAGGGACACTAATGAGGTGCCTGCTGGGAAAATAACAAGCACCTTATGCCTCGATAGGCGCCGCCCCGTGTCAGGACGGGTCAGCGGCGGCATGAGAGAAATTACAGGGAGACGGAGCGATGTGTGTGAATGCAATATCACCTAAAGGCGTATGAAATGAAATGATGCATCACTGTCCAGCAACATGAAATATTAATTGTTGAAGGAATAATAATTCTGTTATTCTTTTTGTTATTGTCAACTAATACTATTAACTCTTCACTGATAGTTTAACCAAAGCTCTATAAAATCAAACAAGCAGTAAAATATTTTCAATAATGTTCATTAATAAAAACTCTAAATCTAAACTCTGTCTCTCTCAGCGGTTCGGGTCGTCATCCGGCTGTGAAGGTTCTGGTTCCGTCCACCTCAGTCACTGCCACGGAGCCGCGGTCCGTCTGACGTCTGAGGATGAGGGAGCTCTCGTGCAACAGCGCGCAGCAGCTGCTGTGACGCGCAGGCGAAGCAGCGCGTGAGACCGATGTGGAGAACGCGGCGTCACGTGCGCAGAGCGGGGGCTGTGCGCGAGCGGCGCGTGGGGCGAGGTGGGTCTGCAGCCGTCGCCTTTGAGGCGCGTGCCGTTTGATGTCCCTCCGTCACGGCTGACGGACCGTGGGCGAGCGGAGCCGTCGGTGCTGTTGACGACGCGCAGCGGCAGATGTGATGTTCGCTGACAGCGTGTCACGCTGCACTTACAATGGATGTGGGGCGGTGTGTGTGTGTGTGTGGGGGGGGGGGGGGGGGGGGGGGGGGGGGGGGGGATGTTGAAAGAGTCAAAATAAGGTCTTACGTTGTGTTGCATTATGTGGTCTTTGAAGTGTCATTTGAGGAGAGAGCACATTGAGATCAAAGCCAACACGGCCCATTTGACTTTGTGCTTAATAAAATCACTGCCTTCTCAGCCTGTCGCGAGAAAGGAAGAGGGAAACCTGCGAGTGTAATTCCATCATAGAAGAGGAGCCGGCTGAACATACAATGCAGCGTGGAAAACACAATACCTGCGCTGCCTGTGAGTCTATACTGCACACAGCAATGCTGAGGGTCTTCATTCAAGACCGAATGCTCAGACATGTAGAGTTTAGATACAGTGAAAAATGTCCCCTCGTCCTGGAAAAGACATGAGTCCATAGCTCTGACCTCTGACCTCTGACCTCTGCCTCTGCAGGATTTCTCTTCCTATTTATTCTGTATATATTGAAGGCAAAGCCCACTGTTACCACTGCTGCTGCTTCACAGTGTTCACTGTAGTATCTTTGATGTGGCCGTTCACTCCTGCAGTAACACACACCCAGTCCAGAAATCCTCACTCAGAGGTTCTCACAGTGCTAATTGTTTGAGCAGCGGATACTCAGGACGATCTGTTTCATTATGCAACACGATTTATTTACTTTGAATTAAATAGCTTTTGGTTTAAAGCTGAGGCAAATAAAAATCCACTAGACTTTACGTCCCATTGTTATTAAGTGAAGCTTAAGCTTACACCCAATAAAAGGTGTCATGTTTTACTGCAAACTTTTTTTTATGAATTATGAATGCAGAGACGGTCGCCTTGATAATCTAATGATAATCCAATATATATGCAAATCCTTCACAGTCTCAATAAAGATGATGCTCCAAGATGCATTATTAATACGTTTTCACACAGACCAAAGTACAAGTCAGAACCGCAAGATCGCAGTAAACTTTGAGAACTTTAACTCCTTAAGACTCATCAAAGTAAAAGCCCCCTTTGATGCGGATCAAGGAAAATGGAAATGGGATGTGGACTGGAGCCCGAGTACAAAGAAAAGTTCTCACACCGCCAAAAAAAGTTCACGCACGTCAGGCGAACAATTGCTGCTGCGTTGGAAAAAACGTGTGGAAGGTTTTAGATTGATTCGAGCTGAATGTAGACGGTCGTAAACTACAGCTGCTTCAATAAACGTCACCAAAATGCAATAACCGGATAGAACCGATCTACATTAACGCCGCTTTCTCTACGATTAGCGTCGGTGTTGTTGTGCAGCACAACAGCCGTTCGAGGGGTTTCAGTGGAGACGTGTGGAGGCAGAAGAGGGAGGAGAGGACGCAGCCTCATCTAAACACCAATCCCAGCGCGCAGCCGAGGGTCGGAGAGCACGGCGCGGGAAATCAGGAGGTCAGACGTGTTTGATGCGGAGCCACCGACACCTCCTGCAGCTCCCTGCATTCCTGCACATACCTGATACTGTGCAACAGCTCCCACAATGACCGTCCAGCCTCACGTCTCCTGCACTGGGCTTCGCCGCCGCCACGCTACTCGTCCGCTGCATCGTGTTCCAATTATGTGCATGTTATGAGTAGTAAACAGAACCATGCAGTAGGTGCTAATAAATGACTCAGCTCAGGAGGTTCATCTTCTGGCTTTTGAGGATGTGTTTGCTCCATATAAGCTCCGGTTTAATGAGAGGTCGTCTGCACGTCTGCTCCCGTGTTTCTCTCTATTATTATTATTATTACCCAACTCTGAGGCCATTCGCAGTTTTCTCGGCACCGCAGTCAGTGAAAAGCCGCCCGAACTTTCCGACGTCCCGTATTGATCATTTTTATGAACAGCGCTAACGCTGGGCGCGCGTTGACATTTTAAATATGAAAGTGTCAGCTGAAAAGTTCTGGGAGCGGCTTTAAGCGGAATCGATACGCGGTGCAGGATATTGCGTCTCCCGGCGAGCGACGGCCTCAGGAGTGATTAGTGTGACGCGCCTCTGCCAGCAACAATGCCTGATAGATACGGCCTGTATCGCTATCGCCGCCGCTTGTCTTCAATCTCACATCAGACTCAGAAATCTCCCGCCGCCACTGTTTTTCTCCTCCGCCGGTCACCGAGGCCGATAAGCGGCGCGATGATGAAACGGGCGCGCTGCTTTTCAACGCGCCGCCGCCGCCGCCATCGCTCACTCTGCGGACGCGTCCAGTCGAGCGCTTATCTCCTCTCCACCTCCTGTCCCGATCGAACCCAGCACGCGGTTTGGCTGTGGGAGGGACGGACGGACGGCCCTCGAGGTCACAGGAAACAACCTTGACTCTGGGTCTGCAACAGCAAACACTCCACATGAATCACACAGTGGCTGCAGGGAGCTAATGACGCCTTCATGGAGTGTTTGAGCAGCATAATGAACCGTGCACGCGGTGGACAAGCAACGTACGACTGAATCAATATATATTTCAGTGCACGGTGTGACAAAGTATACTTCCCACTCAACAAGGCTCATTTGGCAGACGAAATGGGCCACGGGACGCTGTTTATATCTGGCTCTGTTGTTTGCCTGTGTGTGGGTCTCATCATGTCCCCGGTCCTGCTCGTCGGAGGCTCGGGACCAGGACTCGGACCACGCTGCGACTGAAGCGCAGGGTTCAGGACTGACACAGGATCTGCATGTGACTGTCCGTCAGCGAGCGGCTCCTTGGGGAGAGGGGGTCGTGAGAAACGCTCGCGTGAAGCCTCACACACAGTAGCACTGTGTTAAACAGCAACGCTCTGCTTCTGGACAGGAGAGGCGGAAGAGGCCCGAGCAGCTGAGATTAGAGCAGGAAACAAACCGATGTGTGCTGATAATGATGATGACAGAGGCCGGCACCAAATGGCCTTTTTAATGGAGCCCGACGCGATGAGCAGCAAAGCTCGTTCAAAGGCCTGAAAGGACGCGTTTCCTCATGAAGACAGTCGTTTGATCTAAAAATCATCCCGTCGGTGTCTGAGATTCAAGTCCACGTTCGTCACCAGTGCCTGTTTTAGGTTTCATTTATTTACTCGAGCACCGACAGGAAAACACAAATGCCAGACCCGGTGCGGCTGCTTAGAAAAGTTCTGCAATGAAAATAGAGATCTAAAAGGTTACGAGGAGGAGCTTCACCGTCTCGGGCCTCTTCATGACATTTATCCACATGCAGCTCAGAGATTAAATATAACTGATGCAAACAGATATGATGTAAAGACCCTTCGTCCCCCTGAAGTAAAAGCACGGACAGATTTGGGCTCTGGGCCTTTTGCAGTGGACAAAGTCCATTTTACTGCAGTTACTGGATTAACAATCACTCTTTACAGTTCAATAATCTTTCCTTTGAGGAACCGGTGCAATGACTAGTAGATATAATAAAACACAAGGTTTTGTCTTTGGGACTTTTAAAGCTGTGTTTGCTTCTGTTTTAATGATCTTGCTGTGGCTTCGTTCAGAACCCGGTGACGTTTGCAGCCGCTGAAGCGATCTCGCGCCGCACAGCGCTGCTCCCGTGCAGGTAAAGGTTAATGCCCGTCCTTTGGTACGCGTATAATCGCACACTAATCCTCACAACAGGCCCCACTCATTATTCATCCACTCTGCCCTTTCTGCTGCACTCATAACCTGCAGAGGTGATCAGAGGTTTACAGGCAAAGTTTACAGCTTCTGGATGTATTTACAGCTGCTCAATAATAACGTGTGGCCCAGTGAAAATAATCACTGGAATTTATTCATATGTACATAAATAAATGTATAATATTTTTAGACTGATGTAGAAGGTTTAGTTTTCTTTAATGTCAATGGGAATCATTTATTCTGAACCAAAAAAACTAAAGAGCCAACGTCCTAGTGGTTCAGTAGGTTCAATTATGATTATCATGACGCTGAATAATTATCTGGGACAAGGCTTATGGAAATGCAATGACATAATAATTGATCTTCTGATTGGTTGCATATTTCAGTGTAATTGTCTTTGTGCGTATAAGCAACACTTGGAGTGGCTTGAAATGAGTTGGAAGATAAGTGGGGTCCCATTTATCTACAGTAGCCGAATGCCAGATGCAGACGCGGCGCTTTGATTTATTCAATAATGTGCAGAATCATCACCGCATTTATTTTGCCTTTACCTGACAACCATATGGATTATTTATTCAAACGGCTTATGAGGTTCATAATGCATCGAAAAGTTCAGTGTGGGATTATACGCAGTTGACAGAAAATCCTTCAGAAGATAAGTGTCTGTGTGAGAACGCTCAAACAAATGACGCGGCGCGGCTTATCTTCAGCCGCGGACGACGGCGGGAAACACGCGGGCGGAGACGCGATTGAATCACTTCCTTCAACGGCGACGCTGCTTTTGTAAATAAAAGATGAACTATGCATCAGGAGCTGCGCGAAACGGCGGCGCCGTGAATCACGCGCGGAGCGTGACTTTGAGGTGTGTTCGTTTAATGACGCAACGCCACGGGGAGCGCTGGGAAAGGCGGGGTTGAATGTGACGCTGGCGGAGACGCGGCTTCGTTTGGTTCCGGATGGGAGTTGAGCCACAGCCGACGTTGATTGGTTAATTAGGGGCTCACGAGGACCGATGCTGGTTGGCTGCAACTGCGTCAAGGTGTAAGAAGCGCTAACAGAGAATAATGCAGCGCCTGTTCGTCCGTCGCCGTGTAGATGACGTAACCTGGAAATGATCCACGCGCTCGACGTGCTGAGAGCTGGCGAACAATCACGCGCACACGCGGTTTCGCTTCTCACTGTGTTTTGACGATTTGCATTAGAATGAGCGGCTTGATGGAGACGAGTGGCTGCAATTATTCACAAATCAAAAAATGTGGCTAAATCTGATTACATCTCCACATATGGCTCTTAAGTGGATGTTTTTAAGCAGATTATCATCTGGAACTGCTTTGTGTTGCCTGCAGATAGCGGCATTATGGGGAAGAGTGCGCTCAGAGACAAGGAAGTGGCAGGACCTAATAAAAGCATTCGCCTTTGGAAGTGGGGGACGTCTGCGTGTGTTTCCAGCCTTTAATTAGTGTTTATTTCACACGCAGGCGCTTTTCCTCTTGAATGTCTTTGTAAATGTGGCTCGTTCTATGTGAACTGTGTCTTTGATCCCTGCAGCACATCTACGGGTTGTATGCGTGAAGTCACGCAGGCCAGTGAGGACCCAGTCAGGGGCCTGTTTCTCTCATGACTAATGAATTGTGCTTCTGCTCAAACGTGACTGCGGCCTCGTGTCGCCGCCTCTCAGCACCTGTCCGCGGACGTGGCCAGCAGGGGGCGCTGTTTGTCCTCTCTGTTGGTGAAACAAACGGGCACATGTGGGATGGGGCCTCATTTATTTATCTCTTCCTTTCTTCTTGTCCCTGATTTAAGAATGTTCACGTTTTTACTGGCGACTTTTGAACTGAATTGAACGCGGATCCGTTTGACCTCTGCTGTTCCTCGTCTCGGGCCGGAGGATCTGCGCGGCTCGGCCGGGTCGGTTCCGTGGGACAGTGGCCGGTGGCCGATCCTTTGCAGCGCGTCTCCGTTCGCTCCACCGTCGACGGTGGGAGGCTTTGAAGCCGCGGCGTTGCCACGAACGCACGCGCGAGCTGTTAATGAAGCGCCTCTGTGAGGAGCGCGGTGCTTTTGTTCCAGCGGCTGCTCGTTCCGTCGGTCGGTGGGCGGGCGGGTGACGAGTCCACGGGGAGATGGAAGATGTGAGGCACGTTGAAAGCGACTCATTTATTCTAGGCCGTCTGCTTTTTGCCTCCTCTTCTGTCTCTGCGTCTTTTTTTCTCGTCACTCCCTCACGTCTCCCATGATGCTCAGGCTACAGCATTTTATTTAGCTGCTGTTGAGCTTCTCCGTGTGGCTCGCTGCCGTCTGTGTGCGATTCCCATATGCAAACGCTGCGTCCGTGTGTGTGTGTGTGTGTGTGTGTGTGTGAGCGTGTGTGTGTTTCTCTGCTCAAACTTCAACTTCAAAGGCCGGCTTTAAGAAATCTTCTCTGCGCTTTTCTCCTGCAACTCTTGTCCCTTTAATGAGGTTTCATCCTCCGCGAGACTTTGTGGATAACAAGACGCAGTTTGTGGAGAGAGCAGATATGTGTACGTCCTTGTTTGCAGCGCCGGCGTTACACATGGTATCGTATTTCACATTGGAGTCTTATATAAGATTCTCAATCAGCTCATTTATTAAAAGACCTTGTGCTGCACTCATT